>NW_012267436.1:2190155-2210014 GCF_000151885.1 Dipodomys ordii
AATGCTTGGTAAGAAATGTACGCATTATCCTGCCCATGCAATTGTAACCCCTCTGTACAGTATGTTCACAAATAAAATAAAATAAAATTAAAAAAAAAGACTTACAGAGAGACTTCTCTGAAAAGGAAATAAGAATAGCCAATAGACACATGAACAAATGCTCAACATCTCTGGCCACAAAAGAAATGCATTCTAACCGGGGTGAGGTGGAATCTCAATGTTCTTTTGATTTGCATTTCTTTTATAGCTAGACAAGTTGAGCATTTCTTCATGTATTTATTACGATTCTTATTTTCTCTTCAGAGAAGTCTCTCTTTAATTCTTCTTTTTAAAAATCAGTAGTGAGCACTGTCCCTGTGCTCTTCAGCTCAAGGTGAGCACTGTACCTCTTGAGCCATAGCGTCCCTTCTGGTTTTCTAGTGGTTTGTATTGGAGATCAGAATCTCATTTGTTGTTGGAGGAATTAATTTTTTGAGTTCCAAGTATATATTAGATATGAGACCCTTGTCTGTTGTATGACTAGTGAAGATCTTCTCTCAATCCGTGGGCTTTTTATCGATCCTTCTTGCTATGTCCTTTGCCATGCAGGAGCTCTGCAGTTTCATACAATCCCACTTGTCCAACCTTTCTTTGATTTGTTGTGTTTCTGGGTCTTTATTTAGAAAATTTCCACCTGTGACAAGGAGTCCTAGAGTTTCTCCTATTCCTTCCTGTAATATTTTATCTGATTTGACTTTGTGGTCATTCATCCATTTGGAGTTGATTCTAGTGCAGGGTAATGAATCCCACTTTTGAGCATTTACTGAAATGATCACAAACAAGGTTATACTAACTAGGACAATTATGGTTTTAGCAGCACTATTCACCATAGCTATGATATGGAACCAACCCAGATACCCCTCAGTAGATGAATGGATCAGGAAAATGTGATATGTATATACATATGTATATATGAATTTTATGCCTCCATCAGAAAAAATGACACAGCCCCATTTGTTAGGAAATGGAAAGACTTGGGGAAAATTGTATTAAGTAAAGTAAGCCAGACCCAAAGAAACATAGGTCCCATGGTTTCCCTTATTTGCGATAACTAATATGCATCTAGGACAAGCAGAAAAGGTCAAAAGCTCTGTACAGATGACCATATAAGATGATGCTAGGGGAAATAAACCCCAAGAAAAGGATACAAGGGATTTTATTTTTGTTGTGGTTGTTTTTAATGTACTTACAATGTACTATGCAATTTTTTGTTTCTTTTCTATCTTCTTCCCCCATGGTATAATCCCTGTTTTCACTGTATTTGATTGCAGTACCCTGCATCTTGTATATATATTTTTCTAATTTGGGGAGAGGAAGGGAAATAACAAAATGCTGAAACAAGTATACAGGTTGACCCATTGTAACAATAAGATGTACAAGACACTATGTTTAAAATAAACTTTACAACTTTGTAAGGGAGGAAGGAGTTGGGGAGATGGGGATGGAAGGGATAGTAGGGAAAAACAAAGGAGGGGGTAACAATGCTCAATAGGAAATGTACTCATTACCTTACTCATGTAATTGTAACCCCACTGTACAGTATCTTAACAAAAATATAAAAGAAATCTAATAAAAACAGATTCTAGAGGGGATGTAGTAAAAAAAAAGAATGCTACTACAATGTTGGTGAGAGTGTAAACTTGTTCAAACAATTCAGAAAGCGGTGTGGAGGTTCCTCAAAAGGCTAAACATAGAGCTCTCCTATGACCCAGCAATCCCACTTCTGGGCATTTACACAAATAACCACAAACAAGGCCCTAATAAAGCTACCAGAAAACAATGTTCATTGCAGCATTATTTACCATAGCTAAGATATGGAACCAACACAAATGCTCCTCAGAAGATTAATGGATCAAGAAAATGGAATTCTATGCTTCCATCAGAAAGCATGACACTACCGCATTTGTTTGGAAATGGAAAGACTTGGAAAAAATCATGTTAAGTGAAGTAAGCCAGACACAAAGAAATATACATCCCATGGTGTTTATGGTATATCCCATGGTATCCCATGGTATTTATCAAGGATACAAATCTGGTTAAACATACTTAAGTTAATAAGTATAAGATATCAACAAAAGCAAGGACAAGTACCAAATGATCATCTGAGAGATACAGAAAAAGCCTTTTACAAGATCTAACACACCTTGAGGATAAAAGTTCTAGAGAAGCTAAGAATATATGGAATATTCCTAATGTAATAAAGGTGTATATGGTTAATCTATAGCCAGCATTGTACTTAAAGGTTAAGAACTAAAGCCATTGCCTTAAAATCAGGAATGAGACAGGAATGTCCACTCCCTCTACTATATTCTTGAATATACTGCCGGAATTCCTAGCAAGAGCAATAAGACAAGAGAAAAACATTAAAGGAAGCCAGCTGCTGGTGGCTGATGCCTATGATTCTGGCTACTCAGGAGGCTGAGACCTGAGGATCAGAGTTTAAAGCCAGCCTAATCAGAAAAGTCTGTGAGACTCTTATCTTCAATAAACTACATAGAAAGAGCCAGAAAGGCCCAGTGACTCAAGTGGTAGAGGCTAGCTCTGAGCACAAAGAGGCTCAGGGATAGTGGGAGCCCCTGAATTCAAGCCCCATGACTAGCAAAAACAAAATATAAACATAAAAGGCATCCAAATAGGGAAGAAAGAAGTAAAACTACTTCTTTTTTCAGATGACATGATCCTGTATTAATAGGACTCTAAAATCTCCTTTCCCATGCAGATCCAAAACTTTAACAAAATAGCAGAGTATATCATAACCTACAAAAATCAGTAGTTTTTCTGCTTTTCTGTAGGTCAACAACAAGAAGATCGAGAGTGAAATCAGGAAAGCAATCCCAGTTGAATTTCCTCAAGAAAAAACCCTAAGAAATAACCAAAAGTACAAAGAACATCTCTAGTAAAATCTATAAAAATGTGAAAAAAGGAAACTGAAAACTTAGGGAGATAGAAAGACCTTCCATGCTCCTGGATAGGAAGAATTAACATAATGAAATGGAACTAATTCCCCAAGCAATTTGAAAATTCAATGCAATACCCTCAAAACCCCAAAAATATTCTTGAATGAGATAGAGAAAGCAATTCAAAAATCTGTATGGAATAACAAAAGACTCTTCAAGGTCTTAGCAAGAGCAATCCTAAGCAGGAAGAACAGTGATGGAGAATAACAAAACCAAACTTCAAACTCTAGTACAATGCCATAGTAATAAAAACATCTTGGTACTGGTACAAAACGAAGCCTGAGTACCAATGAAACAGAAGATTCAGAAATGAATCCATAGACCTATAGCCACTAATATTCAATAAGGAAGCCAAAAATGTAGGCTGGAAGAAAACCTCTTCAAGCAAAGCTGACAGCAAAACTGGAAATCCATAGGAGGAAACTGAACTAGACCCCATATATCACCTTAAACCAGCCTCAATTCAAAATGGATCCAAGACATCAAAATAAGACTGGAAATCCTGACACTTTTACAGGAACGGTAGGGGAAACACTAGGGGCCGTGGGCATAGGTCAAACTTGCTAAGTAAATATCTAGATACAAAACAAATCAAAGAAATAACTGATATATATCAGATTATATCAAAATTAAAAAAATTTCTGCACAGCAAAGGAAATAGCTAACAAGACAAACAGAAGAAAAATCACAAAATGGGAGGTTTTTACCAGCTATATATCAGACAAGGGTCTAATATCCATAATACACTTTGAAGTTAAAAAATTAAACCCTCAAAAAATAAACCCTCAGAGAAACAACTCAAAATGTGCTAAAGCCCTAAACACTGACTTCTCAGAAGAAGTAAAAATGGCCAATATACATATGAAGAAATGTTCCACGTGTCTAGCCTTAAAGGAAATGCAAATCAAAACAACATTGAGATTCCACCTTACCCCAGGTAGAATAGCCATTATCAAGAAATCTAACAATAACACATGCTGGAGAAGATGTGGCCAAAAGCAAACTCTCTTATATGGTTGGTGGAAATGTAAGTTTGTTCAATCAGTTGGAAAGCAGTATGGAGGAAAGCTAAGTACAGAACTACCCTATGACCCAGCAATTCCACTCCTGAGCATTTATCCAATAGAGGACAAGCATGGATACACTACAGCTTCCAGCACAACCATATTCACTGCAGCGTTATTAACCATAGCCAAGGTATGGACTCATCCTATATGCCCCTGAATGGATGCATGGATCAAGAAAATGTGGTATATATACACAATGGAATTCCACTCATCCATTAGAAAGAATGATATTGTAAAATTTGTAAGAAAGTAGAAAGACTTGGGAAAAATTACATTAAGTCAACTAAGCTAGGTCCAGAGAAATAAAGGTTGTATGGCTTCCCTCATTAGTGAGATCTAGAATGTGCTTGTAAATCTATAAGTAAACACAATGGCTGGCATGCAGTTATAAGTGAATTAAATGAAGTATAACAGACTATTTAAAGAGTGCAAATAGTATAATCCTTCAGAAAGACTGAGTCGAAGCCAACAAAATAAGTAATAGGAAATAGATTGCTGCGGGGGAGGGGGAGAAGAGTAGAGGAATGATCAGGGAAAGCAGTAGAATGAAGGCAAGAATGCATTGTACATACCACAGAATTGAGAAAAATAAGGGAAGGGCGGGTCAAGGGGGTTAAGATTCTGAAGGGATGATACAGATCGATTTGCACTGTATACATAAATTGTTTATTAAATTGCAAAAATAATCAATACATAACCGAAAATTTAAGAAAAATGAGGAAAGTGTTGGAAGAGTGTGGAAGAATGTGGAAAGGTGTGACATTGATTAAGAGGCACTACGTTCATTAATTGCTATGTTGAATGCCAACTCCTTTCTGCAACTATTTAAACATAATAAGAAGAGTGTTTACTCTGCTTCAAAACAAATAATTGCCATGAAAAGGCAAACAGTCAGAAGTGGAGCTGTGGCTCAAGTTGTAGAAGCCAGCCGTGAGCAGGAGTTCAGGCCTCAAATAGTTTGCCAGGGGGCTATGGTATGGGAAAGTAACTCTAGCTACATAGGAGCCTAAGATCTGAGGATCACAGTTTAAAGGCAGCCCAGCAGGAAAGTCTAAGATATCTTTACCAAAATTAACTGCCATAAAAAAGCTGGAAATATAGCTGTGGCTCCAGTTGTAGAGCACCAGTCTTAAGGAGAACCTGAGGGAAGTAGCCAACCTCTGAGTTCCAGCTTCAATGTAGAAACCAACAAACAAAAGCAACACATCTTAACAGTGTTGGATTCCCTATAAAAGAGAAACAAACCAAGAAAATGAGTAGATAATGCAGAACTTTAGAAAGTCTCTGGACATACTAAATCACTGGCATAAATGAGATGTTTTACACAAAAGAAAAGGAAAACTATTAATATTTTTACTTTTAATGTCTTTCCCTTAGTGTATAAATTCTGAGAAATTTTGGAACAAAAATACTCAATTTTATGATCATTTAATACAAAAGTTGGTTAAATTGTGCTTATTTCATAAAAACAAAACAAAACAAAACCTACCACATGAATCTCATTTCTCCCATCTTCACTTTGTCTTGTGCTCTATCATTGTGTAATTTCTCTATTTGGCTCTTCATTTTGCCTGATGTTGCATCCTCTCATGACAGACAGAGAACACAAGAGCCCCAGGATTCCATAGTGGTGGTTTGTAAGAAGAAGGAAGCTACAGTAACTGCCACCCTCATTTCACTTATAGAAGAGAGAAAAAGATCCTCCATGCTTCTGGCATGAGAATGAACGAGATAGTGCATGACTACATGGCTCAAAGAGCCAGGGGAGCAAATAATAAGCAAAATAATTGTTTAAAGTCAGAAAAAATGAAGTCTGCATCATCTGTATCTTCCACCTTTAATGTTTGCTACTAATGTGCACACACCACATTTCAAAGTTTCAGGGCAAAGCAAAGATCTCTGCTTATAGCAGTAAAAATCCATGGTATAAGAATGCAAACTCTAGTGTGCACCAGGGGCTCATGCCTATTATAGCTTCTCAGAAGGCAGAGATGAGAGGATTACGGTTCTAAGCCAGTCCAGGCAGGAAAGTTTGTGAGACTCATATCCAATTAATGACCAAGAAGCCATTTGCAGCTATGGCTCAAGTGGTAGAGTGCTAGCCTTGATTTAAAAAGTAAAAGTTCTGGGACTAAGCCCTTGCCCTGAGTTCAAATCACAGGACCTATAATAAAATAAAACATAAAAGAATGTAAAATCAAGATTTCTCCAAGAAATATTTCCTAAAGTAAAGAAGAGAAAAATGAAGAACAGAGGAGAGATGCAAGTCCAATCTGGCCTAGAACAACTCAGAACAACGATGTCAAAGAGAAAGCACTAGAAGGCAAGTGCCTTGGCTTACAAAATTCCTTACAAGATGCCAACAATGTACTTCACCCTGCTCTTCAATCAGGTAACAAAAGAGCTCTTTCATTCTTCTTTGGGTATTTGAAAGTTCTAGTAAGTTCACTAATTGGGTCAACAAAATGATCTTAGAACAAGTGTAAGGCTTCAACCTCAAGGATCTTTCTTTGTCAAGCACATTAACTATATGTACAAAGTAATTATAATATTTTATGAGGTGAAATATAATGGACAAATTATAAATAGCTTTAATAATGAACATTGGTGATGAACACTGAGATGATGTCTTCCATTTAAGAGCCTAGAGGAAAGGGGGATAGTATGTCTGATTTGTAGACTTCAGGTCATCCAAGACCAAGCAGTCAGGAGTTATTAAAGCTCTCCTGCCATTCTCTACCCAATCCCCTCTTCTGGTTCAGATTCTGATCTTGTGATTGGCTACTTCAGACCTTTCAACTGCCTAGCTAATGACATCATTCTCCCACCAAACCTATCACCACCTAGTAGAATCCTGGGGTTACCATGGCATCCTTCGAATATTTGCATCATCGCAAGTGCCCAGTGCCCAGTGAGCAGTATCCAGTGAGCTCCTTACTGGACACACTCGTGCTCTTTAGCTTCAGCTATCCACACATCCTCAAGTGTCATTCCTCATCCTTTGTATCTCCAGTTGATACTACCCCTTCTGTCAGCATGTCTGGTAAGGAGAAAAAGGGTTTTATAGATATGTGACTTAGCCACACAATTTACTCTGTGATAAAATCTGTTGCTTTGTCTGCTACATGAAGATAATAAGTTGACCAACCTGGGATCACTTTGATTTCAAACATTGTGCTTACTTAAAGGGTAATCATGGATGGAGATTGAAGCCATAGACTTCTTCAGAGTGTCAATTTTAAACCAACTAATGGAGAAGGAAACTTGGGTGCAGTGAAAACTCTATCCAAGATACTTCATCTGTAACAGAGTCCTTCAACAGCTGGTTCCAATTTAGTATTTCAAATTTATTGTATTCAAAGAACAATATTTAAGTCTTTCAATATTTCTGCTCAAATGAGGTACAGAGAAAAACAGGAAGAGAAGAGGGATGAACAGGCTAGCATCAGACAGATGGTCTGGAAGGAAAAGTTCACCAGGAACCGGAGGGGTTAAGAAAAGATAAAGAGGAGGATGAGAAATAGGATAGAACCACAGCTATGAAGAGCATGGGGACATTCTGGAGAAAAGAGAGGTGGTTTAGAACGGAATGCTGAAGACAATAAAAAATTTTTAAATCAACACACAGAAAACAGAGTACAATCTAACCAAAGCAAGGCAAAATGAAGTAAGTTTTATTTAAAGTATACATTAATGGACCATAAAGCAAATTAAGGGTAAAACAGAATAATTAGAAGCAGTTTTTGAGAAGTCACTTTTAGATGGTTCTTGTTTTGTATTGCTTGTGATGTTTTATTCCAGTTGATTCTGAATACAGATGATGCTTGATAGTGCCTTTTTCAACCTGTGAACTCATAGCACTGGCATAGCACCGGTGCCAGCCATGCCCCAGCCCTCTTTGTTTCTGTTATTTTCTAGACAGGATTTGGAGTTCTACTAAGGCCACCCTCAAACCATGATCCTTCTGCCTATGAATCCCTTGTACTAGTGACCACAGCCATGATCCACTACAGGAGGTTATGTGATTGAGATGAAATTTCACTAACCTGCCTAGAAGGCTGTCAAGCCCCATCCTGGACTGTTTTCCGAGTAGTTAGGATCAGAGAAGTGAGCTTCTGACCCTGCCTTGACAGTTTCCAATGTGAACATTTTAGACATGTATTGTAGAAATGGTTCTTTATAACGTATTTCTAGGAAGGGTTCTTACAGAGGGTTGTGCAACATAAATTTCAGCATTACTTTTCATTCTGATTTTTAAACTTCATGGAGGTGTCTGTGTGTGTGTGTGTGTGTGTGTGTGTGTGTGTGTGTGTGTGTGTGTATTAATACCAAAACTTATACTCTAAGTCTGGGTGTTGTCTTTAAGCTTTTTAGCTCATAGCCAGTGGTCTACAACTTGAGCCACAGCTCTACTTCCTTGTTTTGCTGCTACTTAATAGGAAATAAGAATCTCATATGGTGAGGACCAGGTTGGTATCATACCCTCAATCCTCATGTTCCTGAGTAGTTAGGATAACACTCATAAGTGCCAGGAATGTGTACATATGAGTATATATGTATATATATGTTTATATGTATTTATATGTATATATATTCTAACTTTCATCATTAGTAGTTCAAATCAAAGCTGTATTTTATCCTTATAATCACTTTCTGGTTAAAACACAACAAACATAACTAGAATCAGTCCTTTGAGATCAAAAATCATAAATAAATATTTTTCTAAGAATAAAAAGCAAAATTTAATCTCCATGTCTTTATTTCCACATTCATTTAAACTAATTTTGAAGCACATTTTGGTTTTTTGTATTTAAAAGAGCTGTTTGGGTATTGGAATATAGTTTAGTAGCATATTATGACACTGATGTGCTATCTACTCTACTAGCAAGGCATCTTCAGTATCACATTACATAAATAAAAATATAAAAGGCCTTACTTCTGTCTGGAATTGTAGCTTCTGTCTGTGATCCTAGCTACTTAGAGGGCTGAGATCTATGGATCACAGTTCTAAGGCATACTGCAAGAGTAAGAGTCTTTTATTATCCTCAATTAACCACCCAAAAATGATATGGAGTACAGCTGAGGCTAAACTAGCAGTGCTGGTTGCTTTGAACAGACACACAGACCCACAGACATAGACACAAACACAGACTCAGACACAGACACACAGACACACAAACACAGACCCAAACACACACAGATACACACATACACACACTAAAGGATAGCACTCAGGCCCAGAATTTAATCCCCAGTAGCAATACCACTCAAAGAAGGTCTTTGTTGTATTGCCAATAAAGTAAATGATGATGATGATGATGAAGATGATGATAACAGAAAGGCAATAGTAATTTCTTTTCATGGGTGTTGATATTTGTTATGTTGAGGATGATTTTTTTCTCATAATTGAACATGAAGCTAGGTTTTCAGAATAAATATGAAAACTTCCAAAACTTTTCAAAAGACTTTTTGGTGTTTCTATTTTTACTATATTAATTAAAATATTCAACTAGAACAATTAATATCTTTAAATTGGAGTGTAATATTTAGAGAAATAGGAATGGTTACAATAATAGGATTCTTTTACTTTTGGTGATTTGCTGTCCTCTGTTCCATTTTGGGCTTGTTTCTTTGCTCTATTTTTTTTTTTTTGCATTTGTGCTATGTTGCCCAAACTGGTCTTAATCTCCTGAACAAGAGTGATTCTTTAACCTCACCATTGCACATTCTAGAAATACAGGGGTGTTAGGCTTCCTACCCATTAAAAATTACTAGTGTACATCGATTATGACTGCTTATTTGGCATTACTGTTGATGTAAAAAAATTCCAAAGAGGATGAGTTACCTAACTCCCAGGATAAAAGATCAGACCATAACTAATCATTCTCAATAAACATTAGAAATTTGAATTAAATGTACCATTTATACTATCAAAATTATGGGATAGTTAGAATAATTACAAAAGTCATGTGCAGGGGTGTATGCTGGAAATTCCAAAGCTTTGATGAAAGGAATCAAAGCAACAGTCAAGTAAATTTAGAGTTATCCATGCTTATAGAGAGGAAGACTCACTATTGTCTATTGAGGCAGGATGAATGAAGGGGAGATATGTCAATGAGAGATAGGGGGTAGGGATGGTGTACCTTTAAGTGGAGAAACCATATGTACTGACTTGAATTGCTTGCAAAAATGAGCTAAGTGTGGTATCTTATAGTCCAAGCTATTTGGAATTCCATTCACTTGAGAAGTTGAGGTTGAAGATTACAAGTTTGCTGTCAGTCTTCTCAATTAACTGACAAACTGTCCCCAAAAAGTTCTTAGCCAGGTGCCAGTGTTTAATACCTGCAATCCTAGCTACTCAAGGGGATGGATGTGAACATGGCAGTTCAAAGGCATCCTGGTCAAGAAAGTCCTTAGGATTCTTGTCTACAGTTAACCACTAAAAGGCAGAAGTAGAACTGTGTCTAACATGGTACAATGTTAGCCTTGAGCAAAGAAAAACTATGCAAATGCTCTCTCTCTCTCTCTCTCACACACACACACACACACACATACACACATACACACACACCACAATTCAAAACCAACTTTCACTTCTGTGCTAGATTTTGGCTAAAATGAAGGAAAAATGTCCTTTTGCTTAATATTGCACATACAATAACATCACTTCATTTACTGGTAAATATACTAAATGAGATTATTTGATAATATCCAAATTATCTTTAATATCTTTGTATATTCAATTATGTATCATATTTTTACATTTTGTCTAACTTTTCAGAACTGACTATATCTAGCTCTGTATCAATCATGTACGTCCCTTTTATTCATTACTCATTATTATGACTATTTGCTATTGATGGCTATTTGCCAATGGTATATTATGCCATTGATGAATAAGAAGAAGCTCAGAAAGTTTCACAGTTTTCTTGCAAAAAACGTTTCTTGAGAAAGTTATCTCTGTGGTAGGCATTGTGACTTCAAGTCAGAAGGTAGACCTGAAGAGGTCTGACTTGAGTTACCTTCTTATCTGTGTTTCAAATGAACTCTACAAGTGTCTTGCAACTTATACAAGGTGGCACAGCTAAAACAACCATGAAAATAGGATCGCTGTTTTCTCATGACCTATATCAACTAGCTCATAAAAAATTCTGTTTCAGGTTGAGAAGGGGGCTCGGTGGTAGAGTTCTTGCCTCACATGCATAAGGCCCTGGGTTCAATTCCTTACCACCACATAAGCAGAAAAATCCAGAAGTGGCACTGTCCCTTAAGTGATAGAGCTCTAGCCTTGAGCTGAAGAATTCAGGAACAAAGCCCAGGACCAGAGTTCAGGCCCCACGATCGACGAAAAAAAATTCTAGTTTTGCTGACTTTGGTGTATTGTTCACGGGCTCAACCTTTATAGCATGGTGCTCTCATAGCAATATGAAGTAAGTACTCAAACCAATCAGGCTGACCTCTGACCATCAGTTTCCTTACTCCAGAAATGGTGATCTAACAAGTGCTATAAGGATATCTGAGATCTAAAATGCTTCTATGCTAGGAAATAAGAGCAGACTAAAGGAAAGACAGGGATGCAAAGAAGAAGCCTATTTCTACCCAGAAAACTACTCAGGAACCACTTGCTGTCTTCTGTTGCACAGCTTGATCGGAAGAATAACAAATGGCTCTGACTTATAAACTGATCATAGATAGGTCAATGAGTGTTGGTATTAGAGGGCTTCTGATCATAGCCAGCCTCAAATATACTGCTCCTCAAAAAAAGTGGGAGCTGGTCAATCTCATTCATTTTTTACCACCCTCTTGTTTCTTGCAGACAATTTCCAACATCCATCTCTACTTGGAACTGCAAACTCACCACAGCTCTCTGTTCCTGTGGTGAGCGATGCCACTTCTCTAGCAGGAAATGTCTACAACCTCTCCAGAGTCTCAACTCCAGCCTTCACTTCAACATGGCAACTACCATCAACCTCTGGCATCTCTTTCCAGCCACTCACGGGTACTGCCTATCTTTATCAACATTCTAGCACACCCATGCTGACAGGAGTTACTGGCCAGAACCACATCTGCACTTCAGCCTCCTCTTGTCCCAGTACTTTTGAAAGGGAGTACACAGGACACAGTAAAAAGAAGTCATCTGAACTTAGAGACTTCACTGTAACTCTCAACCAGGGCACAGCAGTCCCTTCAATGGCTGTGACACCACGATATGTGGATGCCAATGTCATAGTCCCTCTGTATCCATCACTGTCTGCCAGCCTGGTTCAGGGAACATTATCTTAGATTCCACATCAAGAGAGTAGCATATTACTTCCCTACCAACCAAGAAACCAGGTTTACTACTATAATCAAAACACTATGGGCCCTCTGTTATCTGGAGAGCCTGGTCCCTGCCTGCAATCATATGGCTCTGTGACCTACACAGGGAGTGGGTTCTTTGCTCCTCAGCCAGAAATAGTGATGACACTCCAAGAGGTCCAGCCTACAGATGTCTTACCACCAGTCTCCACTTCTGGAATCTACTACTCTGTGTCTGCTCAACCTAACACAGAAACCAATTTCCAAGGTAAGCCCAGATGGCAAAAGGGAACAAGATTAGCATCATAGAAAAGGAGGGATGAATTTGCATCTGAATAGTGGAGAGCCCACAAATACAGTTTTAAGTCCTGAGCCTCTACCACCTCACTCACAAAATGACCTCTATTTTTAGGCATAAGCCAGAGAGGGCTGAGAGTATAGCTCAAATGATGGCGCTCTGAACTCAATTCAAACCTCAGTACTGCCATTAATTTTGTTGGATAATTAAATAAATACATAAGAATTTATGGAAAAGTGTGAAGGACAGCTGTGCTGCCCTTAGTGTCACCAAAAGCACACTCAGTGAGGCCATGCTGCTCATTGTCCTTGAAACCCACTCCCTCTAATTAATCCCCTTCTTTATCTAGTTCTTTGGTTTCATTAGAAAATATATCAAAAAGTAATTGTGTTAGTAACACATGAATTTCCTTTACTTGCATTTATTCCTTCCCAAAGGAAGCAGGTCAGAAGATGTATATTTTGTGTATTTTGTAGGCAGGAAGTCTACTCGAGTTAAGCACCAGTGGCTCATGTCTGTGGCCTAGCTACTGAGGAGACTGATCTGAGGCCTGAATTCCAAAGACATCTTGAAAAGTTTTTCAACATCTTATTTTCAGGTCACAAACCAATGCAGACAATAGACACCGAAATGAAGTAATAATGCAGCAGCCCTAAGAAAAAGTCAAGCAGAAAAAGAAGAAAGGCTGAAGTCAAGCTGCAGAATCATTGAGAAATGCACACACAGAAATGCACTCAAAATACACTAAAGGTTTCTTCCCCCCCGCCATGCCCGTTCTCTCACTTTAGGGTTAGAATCAACACATAAAATTGAGAAACTAGTATAAAAATATGAGGCTTTATAAAGTTGTTTTTTTGTTGCTCATGGGCTTGACCGCAGAGTCAAGAACATAGTAAGCAACCACTCTATCTCTGATCTGACAAGAAGTACAATCATTTCCTATTATTTTTTTGTCAGTCATGGAGCTTGAACTCTGGTCCTGGGCACTGTTCCTCAGCTCTTCAACTCACAGCAAGTGCTGTACCACTTGAACCACAGCAACACTTCTGATTTTCAGATGGTTAATTGGAGATAAGCGTCTCATGGATTTTCTTACCTGGGCTAGCTTTGAATCATGATCCTCAGATCTCAGCCTCCTGAGTATCTAGGAATACAGATGTGAGCAACCGGTGCCAGGCTTCATTTTCTATTTCTAAAGCTTCTTTTTTTATTTCACTTACAACAAACCTATAAAGGAAAAAGAAGAGAAATAATGCCATCTAATTAGCATGTTTTATATAGAGTAGTTATTATATATCTTCTTAGAGTCCTGTCCATGATCCTTAAGACCAGATCCTAGAAACACCTTGCCCAGTGATGAAAAAATGCCATTAAATTATTGGTATGTGAATGGAAGATCTACCAGGACTGATTTCTGTCCAGATCCCTTTGTACTGCTAGAAACTGCTAGAAACTTCCACATTCCTAAAATTACAATTTCCAAGTAAGAAATTTTGTCAGCCAGATACTCCAGACAACCCAAAGGCCTATAAGCATAAATACTGAAGTCATGGAGAAAAACGTGTCACCTGAACTTGGAGACATTTCAATAAGAGATCTAATATTAAACACTCCTAATATCTTGGCTGTGCCTCCAGCAAAGCCAGACATAAACAGAGAATAAACATTCAAACAAAAATAAAGACAAATTTTCAAAGCTCTGGTTGCCTTCCAGAAAACCATAGAAAGCTGGGATGTTTGACTATTCTCTTCAGAAATCCCTGACATGTAATGTAGGTGCAGGTCAACATTAACCTTAGGGAAAAGAGAGAAATCTATATATGATAGAGCCAATTTGGACATTTTGAGTCTTGAGGACAAATGGAATTGACTGTAACAATGGGTGGGCTTACAGACAGTGCTGTGATGGTGAAAGACATTCATTTTAACCAGACTTTCAATTCATTCACAGATCTCAAACAATCCAATGTTTCTACTACAACTGACATCAAAGGCACAGAAACCATCGATGAGATTCTCCTGCAGGAAAACTCAATGGTCACTAAGCATTCCACTGGTCAAGTCCAAAGGAACAAGCATGAAGCCTTGGAAAGTGTGGATGGAACTCCTGAGGTCAAAGTCGAATGCCAGCCCCCAGAGCTCCTGCTGGAAGAAGAGCTGACTGTGTGCACCATCCCATCCAGTGACCAGGCTTCCGTGAACACAGACAAACATTCTGACAGCAAATCTCCAAAAGCTGCATCCAGCAAGGTCAGCAAAACTAAGAGCCATGCACAGAAAGAGACCAAAAGGATCAGGGAGAACCACCCCAAGAAATGTGATGAAACCAAGCAGCCAGGGAACAAAATCAAAAAAGAAGAAAAGAAAAGCATTCCCAAGACCAAGCACAAGAGAAGTCACCCTGAGCTTAGCCAAGAGACCTTCAAAAGGCCTCGAACCAACCTAGGCGTGCAGATGTGGGAGTCAGTGCAGGTTTTCCATGCACTAGGGAAGAAATGTGAGAAGAAAAAGGAGCTGCCTTCTCCCAAGGCCTTGAGAAATGCCAGCAGCACACAAGAAACCAAGTCCACTCCAGCTGTGAAATCCTGGCTGGATATTCCCCATGAGGGCAAAGGCCCTAAAATTACTCAAGTCAAGAAAAGGGATAGGAGTGAAAGCCAGTGTCCATCACCAACCCAGGATGAGCTGCCTCCACCTGGGAAGGTCAAGCTGGTTCCTTTGCCTTTTCTAGCCCCAGAGAAGCCTCAAGCTCGACCTGTTTCTCGCAGGCCACAGTCTCTGGCCTCCCGGAGACCCACTGTACCTTACCGTGCTCTACCTTGTTCTAACACAGCTCAGCCTACTCCAGTCAGCCGATCTCAACCAGCTACTGCCAACACATGCTTCATAGATTCCACCAAAACATCACAGCCAATTGCAACCAAAACAATCAAACAGGGATTGACCACCACTCCCCAGCCTAGTGTGTCTCAATCAACCGTTGCTAGGCCTGAACCTTACAAAACATCATCTTCCACTTCTCTGCAGCAGAAGCCTGTGTCAACTTCTGGGACCAAGTTCCAGTCACCACCTAAACCTCAAAGCCAGTATCTACTCCAAGACTTCAGCCGCCAACCAATTCCATGGAGGAAACCTGATATTCCTGGGCCAGTAGTATCAAATCCCATCACCAAGGAGCAGAGGCCAGAGCGTGAAGCCATGAAAAGGCGGGCCCAGAAAGAGCGTGAAATTGCTGCCCAATACACTGCTTTGGGGAAACT
This sequence comes from Dipodomys ordii, assembly GCF_000151885.1. NCBI lineage: Eukaryota > Metazoa > Chordata > Mammalia > Rodentia > Heteromyidae > Dipodomys > Dipodomys ordii. Next base: position 2,206,075 of record NW_012267436.1, read on the forward strand.
GCAGTTTTTTGCTCAGAGGCAAAGAGATATGGAAGTTTCTCAATATTACGGCTATGTAATGTAATAGCTGCTGAGATTGTGGGAACCATATTGACTACCAGATATTTTCCCGTATATATTTATATACAAAGATATAAACACTGATATAGACTTATGATATATAGATATATTGATATACATAGTTTTTGATAGAATGAAATTATTATAATGTACTTAAACTCAATAAAATTGAACAATTAAATGTAATGGATTTGAGTATAAGATTAATGAAGAAGCCATTTGAGTTCTATGATATTTCCAAAGTTTTGCTTGATTTTGGGTAGAGGTTGGAATCAAAGGTTGCATTGGAAAGAAGAAACTGAATTGTGTGGGTCACAGGGGAGGGTAAGTGAAAGGTTTAAGGACAGCAGAACTAACACAGTCCAAGAGTAGGACAGAAAAAGCGATTATATAGGCTCTTAGCATAATCATAGATCAACAATGTGTTAGAAGACAAAATTTGAAAATTTAACAAAATTTAAAAATTTTTAAAAAATACAAGTTAGAAAATATTAAAAAGTGGCAGAAGAGTCTAGTAGAACTTAGAAATGTAGACCTTTATGTCTTATAGCCCCATAAGGGGAAAAATCCACTTTGAAGCTAGGATGTCATGACTCTTGCTTGTAATCCCACATCAAGAGACTGAATATAAAGATGGAGATTCTAAGGCAGCAATGGCAGACAAGTCACAGTCTCTTGCAAATTGAGCAGCAAAGAGCAGAGAGGGGAGCTCAGGCTCATCTGGTAATGCAGTAGTACTGAATGCAAAAGCTAACTGAAAACACACTGGCCCTAAATTCTATCATCAGCAGTGGCACACAACACACACACACACACACACACACACACACACACACCTTAGTACAACATCAACAGTCATGACTTAGAATAGGAAAGGCAAATACATCATATAGGAGAATATACCAGAGACAAGCCAAGGGGTTATTGTTATCCTGGGTACATTGGCTAACCTGGGCCTCGCCAAGTGAATTGCAGAAGCATAAAGCCCACCAGAATATTGAAGTAAGGCCAGGTCTGGCTGGCACCATATTGGCCACATGGTGGAGGGTAGGGTCTGGCATCTTGTCTTCATGCTGGGGGAAGAAAACGCCCCCCCCCCATCACCTGCCTCCCTGGTAATGGGCATGCCCGGACCCATGGAGGCAGGGGCAGGTACTTGGCAGATAGGTTACTGAATCTGTCAGTCCAGTGCCTGGGACTGGGAATTTCCTGAGGACCTGCCCCTGCACAGACCTATTTAGGCCTGGACCAGCCTAGCTGCCAGGGCTCCATGCCACGTGTGTCTCCTTGATTGTGTCCTGTGTCCTGTCTCTTAGCTCATTTCCAGTCATGATGGAGTTCCAATTCAGCTCTCCATGGGAGCAGAATTGGCTTGTTGATATTGTTCTTGTTATTTCTTTCCTCTACTTTCCTCTACTACTTCAATTAACCACCAAACACACAAGGCCAGTTTCCACTTGATCAGTGAGGTTTAGCAATGGGCTGAGATCATATTAAATGCAAAAGTCAAGGCCTCCAATGGAGGCCTCAGGCTCTGAATTCCTGAGATTTCAAGAGTGCTGGGGCTTCCAATCTGGCTTTCCCTACTGAAATTCTGGAGGTTATGGGCGGACAAGATCAAACATATGAAGTGGATTAAATACTAAATGAGGGGTGTCATGCACTGCTCATTCTTGCAGGTGGTGCTTTCCTACACCATTCCCAGAAAAGGAAGAGCACCAGCAATCTCTTCTCCTGGAGCCCATTCCAGGAGAATCCCAGGGGAACAGACCACCAAGGAACCGATTCCAAGGCAAGTACATGAGAGTCATTTATTGCAAGCTTGAACCTGGACTCACAACCGTCCCCCATGCAGCGGGTCAGAGTTGAGAGCCCTGACCCTTCCTCTAGCAGGGTTTTTATAGGGCTTTTAGGGTCTCCTATGCATCATTGCAACACAACAAATCATATCACACTGTGGGAAAAGTCATAAAATAATTCTAAAAGATGATTAGTGTAACCAGTGGCAGGAACTGACCAGGATTGGCTGGTTCATGGGGTTGGTGCTCTTCGAAATGATTGGCTAAAGCAGATGGTCTGAGCTGCCGACCTAGTGGTCTTTAACATCTGGAACTTTTGGTTTTTCCTGTTATCTGCTGATTAGCTGTAGTTAGTAGAATTTGCTGTAAAGGAGGTTGTTCCTGGAATTTGGGCTCAAGGGGATCCAGGGGAGTTGCTGACACATTTCCTGAATGAAATGGAATCCAAACCTAAAATTGCTATATTTTGTTCAGACTTCACATATGCACAGTCACTGCACTCAAGCTGCAGGGGCCTGTGTTCAAATTTTGTGCCCATGAGAGGCACATCTGGAGGGAGAGTGGGTGATGGGGCCTGAGAGAAAACAGGAAAGGAGAGTAGAGTAAGAGAAGGATATAGTATGGAGGATCATCATGGTAAAATCACTGAACTGTGATTAAAAACATTTCTTGAGCTAGATGCCATTGGCTCATGCCTGTAATTCTAGCTACCCCAGATGCTGAGGCCTGAGAATTCCTCTTCAAAGACAGCCTGTGCAGGAATTGTCTGGGAGACACTTATTTCCAATTAACCTGCAAAAAGCCAAAAGAGAAGCTGTGGCTGAAGTGGCTGAGACCTAGCCTTGAGCAAAAGCTCAGAGTGCCCAGGTTCTGAGTTCAAGCCCCAGAACCATATAAAAAAAAATCACTTCTTGTGATATAAATCATCACACTCACCATTTTGAAATGGACCCTGAGATGGAGCCCAAGCTGGTAAGATTCCATTTTGAGTTTTGCCTTTGTTTTAGGGATTTAGACTCGATGAGCCTAGTTCCCGGAATGAAAAAAAAATGCATCTGTTTTTCATCATAGAGGTCCTTCACTTCTTTGGTTAAGTTAATTCCTAGGTATTTTATTTTTTGTGGGGCTATTACGGATGGAATCGTTTTCCTAATTTCAGCCACACTTTTCTCATTGTTGGCATACAGAAAAGCCATTGATTTTTGAGGGTTAATTTTATACCCTGCTACTTTGCCAAAGTTTTGAATCAGAAAATAGAGTAATTTGGGAGTGGAGTCCATGGGATTCTTTAAATGCAAGATCATGTCATCTGCAAGAAGGAGAGTTTTACTTCATCTTTCCCTATTTAGATCCCCTTTATTTTTGCATCTTGTCTTATTGCTGTAGCTAGGCATTCTAATACGAGATTGAAGAGAAGTGGAGAGAGTGGACATCCTTGTCTCGTTCTTGAGTTAAGAGGAAATGACTTTAGTTTTTCACCATTACGTATGAGACTGGCTGTAGGTTTGTCATATACAGCCTTTATTGTATTGAGGAATGTTCCCTGGATTCCTAATTTTTCTAGAACCTTCATCATAAAGGGGTGTTGGATCTTGTCAAATGCTTTTTCTGCATCTATTGAGATAACCATGTGGTTCTTATCCTTGCTCTTTTTGATGTGATGAATTATATTAATTGATTTGCATATATTGAACCAGCTTTGTATCCCTGAAATAAATCCTGTTTGATCGTGGTGTATGATTTTTTGGATGAATTGTTGAAGTCAATTGGCCAAAATTTTGTTGAGAAGTTTTGCATCGATATTCATCAAAGAAATGAGTCTAAAGTTCTCTTTCCTTGATGAGTCCCTGCCTGATTTTGGGATCAGGGTTACAATGGCTTCATATAAAGAGTTTGGTAGTGAACTTTCTCTTTCAATTTCATTGAAGATTTGGAGGAGTATTGGTGTGAGCTCTGCTTTGAAGGCCTTGTAGAATTCTGCTGTAAATCCATCTGGTCCTGGGCTTTTCTTAGATGGGAGGTCTCCTATTGCTGTTTCTATTTCAATACTTGATATGGGCCTGTTAAGATAGTTTAACTCT
>NW_012267436.1:2211211-2212587 GCF_000151885.1 Dipodomys ordii
CCATTTCTGCCAAGTTCTCAAACTTATTAGGTTTGAGAAGTAATCCCTTATAATGTTCTGAATCTTGGTTGTTTCTGTGGTGATGTTTCCATTCTCCTCTCTGAGTATTTATATGGGTGTGCTCTCTTTCTGATAAGATTTGCTAAGGGTCTGTCAATTTTGTTAATTTTTTTTGAAGAACCAACTCTTTGTTTTGTTGATTCTATTTTTTTGGGTTCTAATTCATTTATTTCTGATTTAATTTTAATTATTTCTTTCTGTCTACTGGATTGGGGTTTATCTTGCTGCTCTTTTTCAAGGAGATTCAGATGTCTCATTAAATTGTTTCAGATCTCTCCAATTTGTTGATGTAGGAACTCAGAGCTATAAACTTGCCTCTGAGTACTGCCTTAGCTGTGTCCCAGAGGAGCTGTTAATTTGTGTGTTCATTTTTGTTGAATATCATGAACATTTGAATTTCCTTTCTAATCTCTTCTATGACCCACTGGTGATTCAACAGTGTGTTGTTCAGCCTCCATGTGATACCAGACTTTCTTTGGTGGCTTTTGGTGTTGAGTTCTAATTTTATTCCCTTGTGGTCTGAGAGAATGCAAGGTATAACTTCAATGTTTCTGAATTTGGACAAGTTGGCTTTGTGACCTAAAATGTGGTCTATTTTGGAAAATGTTCCATGTGCTGCTGAGAAAAAAGTGTATTCTGATGCTGCTGGGTGAAATATTTGGTAGATGTATGTTAAATCTAGTTGTTCTAGGCAGTTGTTTAGATCTGTGGTTTCTCCATTGAGTTTTTGCCTAGTTGATCTATCTAGTGGGGATAGTGGTGTGTTAAAGTATTCAACAATTAATGACTTTGGATCTATGTGAGATTTGAGAGAAAATTGTGTTTCTTGGAAAATGTGGGTGCTCTGTTGTTTGATGAATGGATATTTAGAATTGTAATATCCTCCTGAAGGAGAGATCCCTTAATTAGTATGTAGTGACCTTCTTTATCTATTCTCACTAATTTAATTTGAAGTCTATTTCATCTGATATTAGGATTGCAACTTCTGCCTGTTTAAGGGGACCATTTGCTTGGTAGATTTTGTTCCAGCTTTTCACTTTCAAAATGTGTTTGTTTTTATGGGAAAGATGTGACTCCTGAAGGCAGCAGATAGAAGGATCTTGCTTTTTAATTCAACTAGACAGTCTATGTTGCTTAACTGGAGAGTTAAGTCCGTTAATGCTGAGAGATAGGACTGAGAGGTATTTGGGAGTTCCTGCCATTTTATCCACCTTCTTGGGGGTTGTGGCAACTGGGTTCTTTCTATGGTTCTTCGATTCTCAGTTTGGGTGTGATTTGTTGGCCTTTATTGTGGTCTTGTTGGTTTTCTATGTGTA
>NW_012267437.1:0-12932 GCF_000151885.1 Dipodomys ordii
TCAGCTCAAGGCTAGCGCTCTACCACTTGAGCCACAGCACCACTTCCGGCTTTTTTCTTTTTGCTTATGTGGTGCTGAGGAATCGAACCCAGGGGCTCATGCATGCAAGGCAAGCGCTCTACCACTGAGCCACCTTCCCAGCCCCATTTTGGCCTCTTTTTGGTAGTTAATTGGAGGCAAGAGTCTCTTGAGCTTTCCTGCCTGAGCTGGCTTTAAATCACGATCTTCAGATCTCAACCTTCTGAATAGTTAGGATTACAGCTGTGAACCACTAGTGCCTGGCTAGTTTCTTCTTATAAGACAATTAATCACATCAGAAAGGTCTGACCACCATAACTTCATCTAAACACAATTATCTATTGATGTTCTCAGATTTTTGCCATATGAATTTGGGGGGTGAGTAGGGGGGTGATAAAAACATTCAGTCCAGTGGTCCTGAGGCTCAAGTGGGACAGTGCTAGCCTTGAGCTGAAGAGCTGAGGGACAAGTGCCCAGGACCAGAGTTCAGGCCCCAAGACTGACAAAAAAAAATGCTACCAAAAACATTCAGTCCATAATGACTTTCAAAGCTTGACAAGGAACATCTATCAGGTAGATGCTGGTGATTCATGCCTGTAATCCTAACTACTGAGAAGATTGATATGTGAGGATCACAGTTTGAAGCCAGCTGAGGTAGGAAAGTCCATGAGACTCTAAAAATTAACCAGTAAAAAGCTGGAAGTGAAGGTGTGACTCAAATGGTAGAATGCCAGCCTTGACTGAACAAAAAGCAAGAACAGAGGGCCCTGAATTAAAACCCCTGTACCAACACACACATACACACAAACACCAATAAAATGTGTAATCGATTTAATGATTTAAGATGAAAAACATGGATGTCTGATGATATTACTCTTGTTCAGCTTAGCAGAGAATCTCTAGCCAGACCCCCAAGCCAGACCAATTAGTGAAGAAAATGAAAGTAAAGACATACCTATTGAGGAGCTGGGTGTGTGGCTCATCTGGTAAAGAGCTAGCCAGTGAATGAAAGTGTCAGGTACCAAGTTGGAATCTCTTGTCTTGATCCAAAAAAAAACAAAAAACAAAAAAAAACACACAAAAAACAATACTGTTGAAAAAGAAGAAATGAGATTTCTCTCTTTTTTTTTTTTTTGCCAGTACCAGGTTTGAACTCAAGGGCTGGAGCTCACTCACCTTACTTGCTTGCTTAGCTGGCAATCTACTACTTGAGCTATACCTCTCTATACCTCTATCCTTCCTTTGTGTTGGTTATTTTGGAAGCGTTTCGTAGACTTTTGTGCCCAGGCTGGATTCTCCAGGCATAAACTCTGCCAAGAAATGTCCAAGTTAAATAACTTCATTGACCAACTGGACCTAGCAGACATCTACAGAGAATCCACCTGGCAGATGTGTAATATTCATTCTTCTCGGTACATTCTCCAAAATAGACCCTATCCTAGGCCATAAAGCAAGTATCAGCAAATTCAAGAAAATTGAAGGTACCGCTGTATCCTGTCAGAACACAATGGAATAAAATTAGACCTCAACAGCTAAAGCCACCACAGAAAATATTCAAACTCATGGAAACTAAACAACACATTACTGAATAATCAGTGGGTCATCAAAGAGATAAAACAGAAAAACCAAAACTCAAACCCACCTTCCATTTTTCAGCCTCCTAAGTAGCTAGAATTACAGGGGTGAGCCACTGTTGCCCAACAAAAAACTACAACTTTATATTTGCAGATACAAAACCTCCTGAAGTAGATAAGTGACTTCAGCAAGGCTGTAGGATACAAAAACAACATACAAAACAATTATATTTCTATTTTCTAGCAATCAACACATGAAAGCAGAAGTTTTAATAGGGTCAATTAAAATACATAAATATGCAAATTTAAAGTGCAAAATTATTTCAAGATGAAATCTTAATGGTACAACAAAATGTTCAGGACTTGTAGGCTGAAAATTAGAAAATGCTGATGAAAGAAATCAAAGACCTAAATAAACACAGAAACAGTTTGTGTTCATTGGTTACAAGAGTTATCATAGTAAAGCACATCAGTACTCCAAAATTGATATAATAATGGTGAAATTCTTTTCAAAATTTCCATCATATTTTGGTTGATAGCCACAAGATTATGCTAGCATTTCCATGCAGAGGCAAAGGAGCTAGAATAACTAGTGCATTGAATGTTGGTCCTCCAAAATAGGTCCATAGTCAAACCTCTAAAGCCTATGAATGTGACTTTATTTCACAAAATGATCTTTGCAAATTTGATTATATAAAGGATCTTAAGAAAAGATCATCCTGGATTATCTGGGCAAGCCCTAAATCCAATGAAAATTGTCTTTATAAGAGGTAGAATTAAGCCAGGCGCTGGTGGCTCACGCCTGTAATCCTAGCTACTCAGGAGGCTGAGATCTGAGGATCACGGTTCAAAGCCAGCCCGGGCAGGAGAGACCGTGAGACTCCTATCTCCAATAAACCACCAGAAAACCGGAAGTGGCTCAAGTGGTAGAGCGCTAGCCTTGAGCTGAAGAGCTGAGAGACAGCGCCCAGGCCCAGAGTTCAGGCCCCACGACCGGACCCAAAAAAAAAATTATACAAGCCACTGTGGAAAACAGGTTTACATAAAACTAAACATATATTTACATATAATCACCCATCAATTCAATTCCTAGGGATTCACCCTAAAAAATAAAAAACTTCTTAGTCTCCTTTCCAGATTATGGTTTTGCAACTTTCTTCTACTGCTTTTCTTTCACTTTCAAAAAAGCCGTTCCCTTGATTTAAAAAAATGAATTAATGAGAATGGTATAATTAATCATATACTTAAGAGATGTCCTCTTATCATCAGATTGCTCATTGAACTGTAACTACTACATCTTTATATTTTGTTAGAATAAAACTTAAATTATGAGGAACTATAATATAATAAAATTACTAATGTTTAAAATATCTCTGTCCCTTGAATTTCTGTGATAATTCAAGACACTTTTTCCTACTTTCATTTAATACCAACATTTACTGACATGAATAAAACTTGGAAACAATAAAAAAAAAAACAAGCTTGGTGGAGAGGTTCTCAGGAGGTTGACAACTGAAGATCATGTTTTGAAGCAAGCCCAGGCAGGTAAGTCTGTGAGACTTGTATTTCCAGTTAACCACCTAAGCCATGGGCCCAACCCCACTTACCATCTCAGAATAATCCTTCATCCTTCTTCCAGGGCAACGAGATAAATCATATATTTCCAAACATTAAGGGGATCTGGAAATCTATGTGGTTCTTAAATACCCTTTCATCCATTGACACTTCTAGTGATGACATCAGCATCCCAACTTCCTAAGTTTATAATGAAACATCCAGAGCAATATTGAAAAGTACAAAATTGGAGGACTCTTTCCAATCATAAAAAAAAATTTAAAGCTATAGTAATCAAAATGGCATGGTAAAGGCATAAAAATAGACCAATGGAACAGATTTGGGATTCTATTTCTTAAGAAAAATACCAAAACAAGTCAATCATAAAAGAGAAACAGTGCTTTGATAACTAAGTACATACATGCAAAAGGATAAGGTGGACCCTACCTCATCCATATAGAAAAGTAACTTAGGGCTGGGAAGGTGGCTCAGTGGTAGAGCGCTTGCTTTGCATGCCTGAGGTCCTGGGTTCAATTCCTCAGCAACACATAAGCAAAAAGAAAAAAGCCGGAAGTGGCGCTGTGGCTCAAGTGGTAGAGCGCTAGCCTTGAGCTGAAGAGCTGAGGGACAGCACTCAGGCCCGGAGTTCAGGCCCCACTACCGGCAAGAAAAAAAAAAGTATAATAAATAAATAGAAAAAGTAAAATGAATGAGATGCTTCAACATAAGAGATAAAAGTATTGAACTCTTGCCAGGTACCAGTGACTCATGTCTGTAATAAGAGCTACTTATGAGGCTGCGATCTAAGGATGACCTGAGGATGACCATCTGAAGCCAGACCAGGCAGAGAAATCTAAAGGATTCTTATTTCCAATTAACCAGTAAATAGCCGGAAGTGGAGGTATAATTTAAGGTCTAAAAACTCCAGTCTTGAGTGAAAAACAAAGCAACAGCCCAAGTTCCTGAGATCATGCCTCCATACCAGCATAATAAAAAAATAAACAAAATTTTAAACTCTTACAGGAAATGGCAACTACTCTTTTTTACCTTGGATTTGATGCAAAAAATATCCAGAGAATAAATTGATAAATTGGAAATCATCAAAATGAAACAAAACAGCCAGCTACTGGTAGCTCATACTAGCTACCTAGCTACTCAGGAGGCTGAGATCTGAGGATCAGGGTTCCAGGCCTGCCCATGAGACTCTTTTTAATTTAATTTATTTATTTATTTGTCAGTCAAGGGGCCTGAACTCTGGGCCTGGGTGCTGTCCCTCAGTTCTTCAGCTCAAGACTAGCACTCTACCACTTGAGCCACAGCACTACTTCCACTTTTTCTGCTTATGTGGTACTGAGGAATCGAACCCAGGGCCTCAGGCATGCAAGGCAAGTGCTCTACCACTGAGCCAACTTCCCAGCCCCCCAAGACTCTTATCTCCAGTTAGCCACCAGAAAACTAGCAGTTGAGCTGTGGTTCAAAGTAGTAAGAGTACTAGCCTTGAGCAAAGAAAGCTCAGGGACAGCATCCAAGCCCTGAGTTGAAGCCATATGACTGACAAAAGAAATCCTTTTTTTTATAATTTCTTTATTGAGATTACGTGATGACATAAACTTCACAATATTGTGGGATAGTGATACTAAGCTAAAGTCACAAACACATTTTAACCTTCACCAGGTGAATTGTCATTATCACGGTCTATAAAGCTTGTGAACGCTGCAAACTTTGACAAAACAACTACTTCTTCCAAATAGGGCGATATGTACATTTCTGTCCTTTTGCTTACTCTAAGCTGTTCCTTCTTTCTCTCTCATTCCCTCTGTCCAATCACTGTCCTTGAGTTGCTTAGTTCACTTTCATCAATGTCCAGTGCAGCTGATGGAACCCTCTGCTGTATACCCTTACCTGTTTTCCTCTGATTCTGTGCCCTCCTCCTAGCTTCCCACATATAGAAATCTTTTAGGTATCAAAGAACACTATGGAATGTGGCTCAAAAGGTCCACCATCTGCCTTGAGTGAAAGATCCAAGTGGTAGTGCAAGACCTGAGTTTAATCCCCAGTACTGGAACACACACGTGCCCACGCTCCCACGCGTACACACACACACACACACACACACACAAAGGATACTATGAAAAAACTGAAAACAATGCTGGATACTGTTGTCTCCTGCCTGTAATCCTAGCTACTCAGGAGGCTGAGATCTGAGAACTGTGGCTCAAAGCCAGCCCAGGCAGGAAAGTCAAGACTCTTAACTTCAATTAATCACAAAAAAGCTGGAAGTGGCGCTGTGCCTCAAGTTAGGTAGAGTGCTAGCCTTGAGCAAAAAGGAGCCCTGGGACAGCACCAAAGCCCTGAGTTTAAGCCCTAGGACTGTTACCAAAACAACAATAACAACAACAACAACAACAACAAGTGAAAACACCATCACCCACAGAGAAAATATTTACAAGGTGTTTTTTAATTAATTACTTAATGCCAGTCCTGGGGCTTGAACTCAGGACTTGGGCACTGTCTCTGAGCCTCTTTGTGCTCAAAGTTAGTGATCTACCACTTGGGCCACATCATCACTTCTGGCTTTTTCTAAATAGTTTATTGGAGATAAGTCTCATGGACTTTCCCCTCAGTCTGGCTTTGAACTGTGATCTTTAGATCCTGAGCCTTCTGAATAGCTAGGATTTACAGGTGTGAGCCACTGGCACATAGCACAAATTGTATATGTGAAAATGGTCTAATATCCAAGACATATAAGATGTTTTATGATTTGGTAACAAAACGACAATTAAGATATGCACAGATTACTTGAATAGACGTATCTCCAAAGAAGATACAAATGGCCAATAAGGACATGCAAAGACTCTTAGTGTAAGTTCTTCATGGAAAAATGCAAATCAAAACCATAATGATTTGCCACTTCATAGTACAATTTAAAGAAAGGACACAGAGAAATTGCTGTTATCAAGAATATGCAGAAGTTTTGTGCATTGTTGGAGGGGAAGAAAAACATTGCACTCGCTATGATAGTTCCTTCCAAAGTTCAACCAAAAAATCATATGACCTAGTTATGACCTTCCTCCACAAATTGGAAATATACACGGACAAATATTGGTGTATGGGTGTTCATGACAGCACAACTCAACATTAAAAGATAAATGAGCCAGGCACTGGTGGCTACTGCCTCTAATCCTAGCTACTCAGAAGGCTCAAATCTGAGGATTACCATTTGAAACCAGCCTGGGCAGGAAAGTCAGTGAGAATCTTATCTCCAATTAACCACCAAAAACTTGAGAGTGGAGCTGTGGCTCAAGAGCACTAGCCTTGAGGGGAAAAAAGCTCAGGGACAATGCCCAAGCCCAGATTTCAAGCTCTAGGACTGGTACATACCCATAAAATAAATGGAACAAATAGTATCTACCTGTAAAATGCAGTAATATATTTTGAGCTGGTCCTGGGACTTGAACTCAGGGCCTGTACATTGTCCTTGACCTTTTTGTGCTCAAGCCTGGCTTTAAATCACCCGAGCTACAGCGCTACCACCAGCTTGTTGGTGGTTAATTGGAGATGATTCTCACAGACTTTCCTGCCTGGCTGGCTTTGAACCATGATCCTCAGGTCTCAGCCTCCTGAATAACTAGGATTACAGGGATGAGCCACTGGCAGACAGTCATTGCATTATTATTTAGTCACAAAAGATGATGTTTACATATATGCTAGAACTTAAACCAGAACTTGAATGAATCTTGTCATGTACCAATTAACCTGTGAACTTATCACCATTTAGTGCTCCTTCCCGTGACATAACGAAGAACCCAGTCTGTTCACTGTGATTCCTTCCTGAATTCCCAGCATCTTCCTGAGTTGATTACAAACTTCTGTTGGTTGATTTGTGACCTTAAGTACTCTATCAGCTCTAGCTCCTAAGGAGTACATGTATTTATATGTACTGAAAATATATGGGGCACTGCCCTCATTTCTAACTCTTCCCACACTCCTCAACCCACTTCAGGATGGCCCGGCATCCAGCAGTGCTAAAACTGCTCCTGCTAGGCTCACCCATGACCAGCAAGCTACCAAGCAAAATGGTCAGCAAGTAGCCCTCATCTCATTGACCCCTCACCAGCAGCTGCCACACACCCCTTCCTCGCTCCTGTTTTGAACACTTGCCCTTCACTTCCCTGACAACCCCTTCCAGGATTCTTGCCAGACACCTGGACCCTAGCCACTCATCAACTGGGAGAATTCTTCCCACGGCTCTCCTGAGCCTCTTGTTTCTTCTGTTGAATCTTTGTCCCCAAGCAATCTTGCAGCCATCATGAAAGCCAGAACCATTTGCGTGCTAGAGGAAAAGGCTCATTACAAGAAACCTGAGTAATACAGAAGAATACAAAGAAGCAAGTCAAAATTTTACCTTAAAATGCCACACTCCACGAGTGGCATCATTAACAGGAGCTGGCTGTTTCAGGAGTCTCCCAGTGCATAAGAAAGGCTTGTTAGGAAGTTCTTCCATACCAGCGTGCACTTGTGGGCAATTTCCTTCTGTCCCCTGGGCTGTGTTTTCCTTCAGATTTGGTGTTCAAACCTGCCTGCATATTATGTTCTTGTTTTTCCTTTTTCCCTCAGCTCTGTTTGCATAATAGCCTATTTCTTTGCAACCTGCGCCTACTTAAGTGACACGCTCTGCTCAGTCTTCCATCTTCTGTGCTTACAGGGTGGGGGAATTCTCCCACACTCACCACACCTGAAGTCATTCTGCTCCCTTCTCAGGACCAACATGCAGGTGTGTCTAGCTGTCCACCCATCTTGCTGGACCTGAAGGCTTCCTACAGTGGTAGTGCTGCTGCTGCTGGGGCTGCTGCTGGAGTCCCGTGAAGGGTCTGCCTGCCAGACCCTTCTAATCTGTGGCTTGAGCATTGCCACCTTGTGTAGTTGTCAGTTGCTATGCTTTTTGCTGGTCTATACTGTGTGTCTTTGTGTGTACAGGAGGAGATTTCTAAAGGTAGACTTCATGCCATCATGTTTTCCCCTGGCAGCAGACAACAATTTGTATCACCACTCTAGACTTCTCTTTTGTTCTCTAGATCCATAAGACCAACAGGGTCATTCACATCAACTGTTTGTTCATGGATTTTTGTGTTTGTGTTAGTAACAGGGCTTGAACTCAGGGCGTTGTGCTCTTGCTCAGCTTCTTTGTTCAAACGTGGCATTGTGCCATTTGGGCCACACCTCCAGTTCAGCTTCTCTGTTTGCTAACTGGAGAGAGTCTCATGGACTTCTCTGCTCAGGCTGGCTTAAACTAGTGATTGTCAGATCTCACTCTCTGAGTAGGTGGGATTACAGGCCTGAGTCCTGGCACCTGGCTCCGATTTACTCTTTTTTTAAGATAAAGTTTTGTTAAATTGTCCAGGCTGGCCTTTACCTTACCATCCTCTTGCCTCGGCCTTTCAATCAGTTGGAATTGCAGGAGTGCACCCCCACACATGGATTCTGTTGCATGTAAAGCACTGCATTTTGAGGTGTCTAGGTTTCAGAAGTTTAAATTGTGAGGCTGAGTTACCAGAGGTAAGTTCTTGGGTCTAGAATTAGTAGATGTGTACTGGACCCAGAGGAACACAGGAAAGACTTTATTAGAACACCTGCTTCAGCCCTAAGAGAAAACTCAGATCTCACCAAAAACAAATAAAAGTGGCATTTCCCCGAAGAATGGAAAATGGGTATCTTAGAGTAGAAAATTCCTGCCATGCTGGGTGTCAGTGGCTGATGCCTGTCATCCTAGCTACTCAGAGGCTGAGATCTGAGGATTGCAGTTCAAAGCTAGTCCAGCCTGGAAGGTCTGTGAGACTCATCTCCATTTAACCATGAGAAAACCAGAAGTGGCTCAAGTAATAGTGCACTCATCTTGATCTGAAAAGCCCAGGAACAGCACCCAAGCCCAGAGTTCAAGCCCCATGATTGATAAAAGAAAAAATAGAAAATTTCCTGCCAACGGACTCATCGGTATAATCGTAGCTACATAGGAGGCTGAGATGTATGAGGATTGAGACTCAAAACCAGCCTAGGAAGGAAATTTAGTGAGACTCTTATCTCCAATTATCTACCAAGAAGCAAAAAGGAGAGAGGTGGGGGGAAGAAAAGAAGAAAATTTCTTGACAAAATCTTTCATTCAGGTTCTTCATGGAAATAAGGAAATCAAAATTGTGGAGAATGATGCCACCTCTATCTTTAGCATCTACCCTTATTGATTTCTCAAGAACCAAAAAGGGTGGTACTTCCTCTTAAAATCATTTTCTCAGAGAATTTTATTCTTCACGTTCTTATAGGCTGGAAATTAGTCATTTGCTGTGACAGAAACTGAGAAATTTAGATATGCTGGGACTTTTTTTTGCCAGTCCTGGGACTTGAACTCAGGGCCTGGGCACTGTCCCTGATCTTCTTTTGATCAAGGCTAGCACTCTACCACTTGAGCTACAGCACCACTTTTCTGTTTATGTGGTACTGAGGAATTGAATCCAGGGCTTCATGCATCCTAGGCAAGCACTCTACCAGTAAGCCACATTCTCAGCCCCATGCTGGGACATTTTTTATGTGTACACTTACATATCTTTTGTCTGGGTCTCATCTTGTTTTAAAATCCTGCAATTTTGTTTCTTCCAAATTCCTGACCAACATTAATGGCTAACCGTTACTCAGAATAGCTCTTATCTGAGGCCATCTAAGCTTCTAGACGCAGTGAACAGATATAGGAAAAGTTTCGCCCCTGGGAAGGAATTCCTTTCTCAAAAGTTTTTCCTAAGCACCCCTCAGTGACTGGTCCAGTCACATGTTCAACCCCATGTCTATAAATTTTCCATAAGTGAAGTCACAAGAAAAGGAAAGAGTGGAGATCCATCAGCACCAAAGCAGTGCATTCAGTGGACTGTTTCCGCTACGGCAAAGGCATTGTGCTTCTTGTGTTCTATTTCCACCTTTCCCTGCATTGCAGCTTATTCTAAAGCCTGGCTCACACTTCTGTGTTGCTCCTTAAGAAACTCCTACTATCACCACTACTGTCTCCATGTGTTTCCAATAAATGTCCCTTAAGTTGGCCAAAGTCCATTTATGTTCATTGTATTCAACAGCCCTGAATCAAACAGGAAATGGTATCATGAAATAGGATTCAGGGTATGGCTCCCTGGGAAATTTGGGATTTCTTATTTGGTTAAGGTGAGACAGGAGATAGTGAAGCTCTTGGTCTTATTTCTGGATAGGAGTAGACTGATGAGGTAGTCATATTATTGCTTCTGAACACTTGGAATAAAAGTCTTTTGTTGTTGTTGTTGTTGGTCGTGGGGTGTGAACTCTGGGCCTGGGCGCTGTTCTTGGCTCTTCAGCTCAAGGCAAGCATTCTAGCACTTGAGCCACAGTGCCACTTCGGTCTTCTAGTGGTTTATTGGCGGTAAGAGTCTCACGGACTTTCCTGCCTAGGCTGGCTTTGAACCGTGATACTCAGATTTCAGCCTCCTGAGTAGCTAGGATTACAGGCGTGAGCCACCAGCTCCCAGCGGGAATAAAAGTCTTCATTGGAAACAAAACTGAATGACCACATAACATCTGCCAGACAATGTGAAGACCATGTGATAAAGCTCCATAGGTCATGGTAGTCACAAACGATATCATTACTTAAAGAAGAAACTGAGGGCGGAGAATGTGGCTTAGTGGCAGAGTGCTTGCCTACATTGCATGAAGCCCTGGGTTTGATTCTTCAGTACCACATAAACAGTGTGAATCACACTGTGATTCAAGTGGTAGAGTGCTAGTCTTGAGCAAATGAAGCTCAGGGACAGTGCCCAGGCCCTAAATGCAAGCCCCAGTACTGGAAGAAAAAAAAAGAAGAAAGTGATATCAGGTGCTGGTGGCTCAGACTTGTAATCTTAGTTACTATATATAAATATATAATACATATACAATGTATCATATATTATAAGATATAATTATAATTATATAGCATAACATACAACATATCATATATCATTCATTATACCATATGTATCATATATCATTGTGTCACACATTAAACATGTTTTGTATATTATATCATTACTATATTAGATGTTACTATATATTACATATCACATATTATATAATTACATGTTATATGTTATATGCAATAATACAGTGTGTATATAATTTATTTGTATAAATATATTTGTATATATATTTGTATAAATATATATGTTATAAGTAAAAGTTCAGGTCTCGAACAAACAAACCAAAAAAAAATTCATTTCTGACATAGAGTCTTGTGAGTATTGCAACTACTTAAATAAAATGAAATGTTAAAAAGTAAATAAGAAAGGAAGGAAAGACTATGAGATTTTTATCTCCAATTAATCATCGAAAGGCCAGAAGTGGAGATACATCTCAAGTGGTAGAGCACTAGCCTTGAATGAACATAAGAGCAAGAAGTCCTGAGTTCAAGCCCCAGTATTGGCATACTCACACCCACAAAGAGAAAAGCATTTTCCTGGAAGTACTGACTTCTGAATGAAACATAAGCAGAAGGAGTTAGACAAAGACAGGGGCAAGGTATGTGCCCAGTTGAAAACAGACAGTGAGAATACCAGAGAGGCAAACAGGGAGAAAAAAGTGGAGATGAGGAAGAGGGAAGAGAGAGATGAAACAATGGCACGTTCAAATTGAAGACTGAGATATCTGCTTTCTCACCCCTTCTCTTTCCATACACTGCAAAATACGTAGCCATATTAGACTGAAGTCAAGGAAAGACAAAAACAAATGCACAGGAGCTAAGAATAAAGAAGATACCAGGCTGGAGATGTGGCTTACTGGTAGAGTGTCTAACATGCATGAAGCCCTGGGTTCAATTCCTCTGTACCACATAAACAGACAAAGCTGGAAGTGGCACTATGGCTCATGTGGTAGAGTGTTAGCTTTGAGCAAAAGTAGCTCAGGGACAGTGCCCAGACCCTGAGTTCAAGCCCCAGGACTGGCAAAAAAAGATGACAGGCACAGGCTTACACCTGTGATCTTAGCTACTCAGGACGTTGAGATATGAGGATTGCAGTTCGAAACTAGCCTGGACAGGAAAAGTCCATGAGACTTTTTTTTTAAAGAATTGTTTTTATAATCTTTAAGTTGTGTACAAAGGAGATGCCATTTAGCAAAGCAGTTTATGAATACAGTGCATCTTGATCAGTGTCACTCGATTGAACATTCTCACCCACCCTCCTGCCCCAACCCTTCCATGACTTTTCTTAATTTTGTGGTATATACAATGAATTCTTGATTGCATTCTCACCCTTTCTTCCACTTTCATTTGTCAGTGAGACTCTTATCTCCAATTAACCACAAAATGACAAAAGTGAAGCTGCGGCTCAAGTTGTAGAGCATTAGCCTTAGCCAAAAAAATAAATAAAGGCTCATGGACAGTGCCCAGGGCCTGAATTCAAACTCCAGGACTGGCTTTCCATAAAACCAAGAATAAAGAAGATACCAAAACAGTGCCATAAGCACATATGCTGATGTGATAGTTTCCCAGATGTGGGTTACATGGTAACACAGATTTGGGTTTTCATGACTGTATGAGGAGGAGGAACAAGTCTTTAAGGCATTACTTATAGGAAGTTGAAAACTAAAAAAAAAAATCTCATTCTTTGCAGTACTAGGGGTTTTTTTTGGGGGGGGGGAGGGTCTGGTCGTGGGTCTGAACTCTGGGCCTGAGCGCTGTCCCTCAGCTCTTCAGCTCAAGGCTAGCGCTCTACCACTTGAGCCACAGCGCCACTTCTGGCTTTTTTT
>NW_012267437.1:15052-23925 GCF_000151885.1 Dipodomys ordii
CACACACACACACACACACACACACACACACACACACACACACACACACACACACACACACACCTATCTATGAGGCTCTCATCTGTAATCTTAGCTATTCTGGAGGTTGAGATTTGAGGATTAAAGTTCAAAGCCAGCCCAGGCAGGAAAGTCTGTGTAACTCTTATCTTCAATTAACAAAGCAAAAAAAAAAAAAAAGCAGAAATGATGCTGTGGCTCAAGTTCTAGAGCACTAGGCCTTGAGTAAAAAAGCTCAGGAACAGTGCCAGGCCCTTAATTCAAGACCCACAGGTGACAAAAACAAAAAACAACTATCTGCTGACAGGAAGGGGCCTATAGGGATCATACACCTGTTTTGAACTTTCACAGAAAAACCAAGTAAGAACAGAATTGGGGAACCGAGGCTCATATCAGACGCCAGGATTAAAAATACAACAGCCTGCAGGCTCTGGTGTCTCATGCCTGTTATCTAGCTATCAAGGAGGCTGAGATCTGAGGATTGTAGTTCAAAGACAGCCTGGGCAGGAAACTCTGTGAGGCTCTTATTTACAATTAAGCAGCAAAAAGCTGGAAGTGGATCTGTAGCTCATAATGGTAGAGTGCTACACTTGAGAAAAAAGGTCAGGGACATTGCTCAGGTTAAGAGTTGAAGCCCCAGAACCAACACACACACACACACACACACACACACACATACTCACCAGATCCAATCACATATTACCCACCATCATGCAAGTAGGGGTCTGGATCTTGACAACTTACATATCTGTAGTAGTGAAAGCTGACCAATGAGTGAAGTCATTGATTGCCCAATCAGGACCACACACTCTCTATACCTTTGGTTTTGTTTGTTTGTTTGTTTGTTTTGGTCCATCATGAACCTTGAACTCTGGGCCTGGGCACTGTCACTGAGCTCTTCAGCTCAAGGCTAGCACTCTACCACTTGAGCCACAGTGCCACTTAGTTTTCTGATGGTTAATTGGAGATAAGAATCTCACAGAGTTTTCCTGCCTGGGCTGCTTTTTAACCTCAATCCTCGAATCTCAGACTCCTGAGTAGTTAAGATTACAGGTGTGAACCGCCAGCACCTGACTTCTATGCCTACTTTGAATTATTTTCTTGCTTGGTAGACCTGACACTGACCAGTTGGGACCAGATACTTTCTGAAAGTGTTTAATTTTATCTGTGTACCAGAACTAAACTCAGATCCTTGAGCTACTGTTTGGCTTTTTCCCTCAAGGCTGATACTCTACCAAGTCAGCCATACCTCTAATTCTGGCGTGATTTCGGATTAACTAGAGATGAGTCTCACAATCCTTTCTGCCCAGCCTGACTTCAAACTGTGATCCTCAAATCTCCACCACCTGTGTAGCAATGATCTCAGCTTATTGTCTGTAAGTTGAAAAATGTAATTTGCATGAGAGATCTGTATAAAAGTTTTGGTGGAATTTTTTTTCTATTCCAGCTACTCTTTTTCCTTCCTTTGGAGAGATGCCAACCAGACTTGCTAGGGTCAGAAATGAGTTTTCTCTATGTAGGGCTGAAGCAGGTGTTCTAATAAAGTCTTTCCTGTGTTCCTCTGGGTCCAGTACATATCTACTAATTCTAGACCCAAGAACTTACCTCTGGTAACTCAGCCTCACAATTTAAACTTCTGAAACCTAGACACCTCAAAATGCAGTGCTTTACATGCAACAGAATCCATGTGTGGGGGTGCACTCCTGCAATTCCAACTGATTGAAAGGCCGAGGCAAGAGGATGGTAAGGTAAAGGCCAGCCTGGACAATTTAACAAAACTTTATCTTAAAAAAAGAGTAAATCGGAGCCAGGTGCCAGGACTCAGGCCTGTAATCCCACCTACTCAGAGAGTGAGATCTGACAATCACTAGTTTAAGCCAGCCTGAGCAGAGAAGTCCATGAGACTCTCTCCAGTTAGCAAACAGAGAAGCTGAACTGGAGGTGTGGCCCAAATGGCACAATGCCACGTTTGAACAAAGAAGCTGAGCAAGAGCACAACGCCCTGAGTTCAAGCCCTGTTACTAACACAAACACAAAAATCCATGAACAAACAGTTGATGTGAATGACCCTGTTGGTCTTATGGATCTAGAGAACAAAAGAGAAGTCTAGAGTGGTGATACAAATTGTTGTCTGCTGCCAGGGGAAAACATGATGGCATGAAGTCTACCTTTAGAAATCTCCTCCTGTACACACAAAGACACACAGTATAGACCAGCAAAAAGCATAGCAACTGACAACTACACAAGGTGGCAATGCTCAAGCCACAGATTAGAAGGATCTGGCAGGCAGACCCTTCACGGGACTCCAGCAGCAGCCCCAGCAGCAGCAGCACTACCACTGTAGGAAGCCTTCAGGTCCAGCAAGATGGGTGGACAGCTAGACACACCTGCATGTTGGTCCTGAGAAGGGAGCAGAATGACTTCAGGTGTGGTGAGTGTGGGAGAATTCCCCCACCCTGTAAGCACAGAAGATGGAAGACTGAGCAGAGCGTGTCACTTAAGTAGGCGCAGGTTGCAAAGAAATAGGCTATTATGCAAACAGAGCTGAGGGAAAAAGGAAAAACAAGAACATAATATGCAGGCAGGTTTGAACACCAAATCTGAAGGAAAACACAGCCCAGGGGACAGAAGGAAATTGCCCACAAGTGCACGCTGGTATGGAAGAACTTCCTAACAAGCCTTTCTTATGCACTGGGAGACTCCTGAAACAGCCAGCTCCTGTTAATGATGCCACTCGTGGAGTGTGGCATTTTAAGGTAAAATTTTGACTTGCTTCTTTGTATTCTTCTGTATTACTCAGGTTTCTTGTAATGAGCCTTTTCCTCTAGCACGCAAATGGTTCTGGCTTTCATGATGGCTGCAAGATTGCTTGGGGACAAAGATTCAACAGAAGAAACAAGAGGCTCAGGAGAGCCGTGGGAAGAATTCTCCCAGTTGATGAGTGGCTAGGGTCCAGGTGTCTGGCAAGAATCCTGGAAGGGGTTGTCAGGGAAGTGAAGGGCAAGTGTTCAAAACAGGAGCGAGGAAGGGGTGTGTGGCAGCTGCTGGTGAGGGGTCAATGAGATGAGGGCTACTTGCTGACCATTTTGCTTGGTAGCTTGCTGGTCATGGGTGAGCCTAGCAGGAGCAGTTTTAGCACTGCTGGATGCCGGGCCATCCTGAAGTGGGTTGAGGAGTGTGGGAAGAGTTAGAAATGAGGGCAGTGCCCCATATATTTTCAGTACATATAAATACATGTACTCCTTAGGAGCTAGAGCTGATAGAGTACTTAAGGTCACAAATCAACCAACAGAAGTTTGTAATCAACTCAGGAAGATGCTGGGAATTCAGGAAGGAATCACAGTGAACAGACTGGGTTCTTCGTTATGTCACGGGAAGGAGCACTAAATGGTGATAAGTTCACAGGTTAATTGGTACATGACAAGATTCATTCAAGTTCTGGTTTAAGTTCTAGCATATATGTAAACATCATCTTTTGTGACTAAATAATAATGCAATGACTGTCTGCCAGTGGCTCATCCCTGTAATCCTAGTTATTCAGGAGGCTGAGACCTGAGGATCATGGTTCAAAGCCAGCCAGGCAGGAAAGTCTGTGAGAATCATCTCCAATTAACCACCAACAAGCTGGTGGTAGCGCTGTAGCTCGGGTGATTTAAAGCCAGGCTTGAGCACAAAAAGGTCAAGGACAATGTACAGGCCCTGAGTTCAAGTCCCAGGACCAGCTCAAAATATATTACTGCATTTTACAGGTAGATACTATTTGTTCCATTTATTTTATGGGTATGTACCAGTCCTAGAGCTTGAAATCTGGGCTTGGGCATTGTCCCTGAGCTTTTTTCCCCTCAAGGCTAGTGCTCTTGAGCCACAGCTCCACTCTCAAGTTTTTGGTGGTTAATTGGAGATAAGATTCTCACTGACTTTCCTGCCCAGGCTGGTTTCAAATGGTAATCCTCAGATTTGAGCCTTCTGAGTAGCTAGGATTAGAGGCAGTAGCCACCAGTGCCTGGCTCATTTATCTTTTAATGTTGAGTTGTGCTGTCATGAACACCCATACACCAATATTTGTCCGTGTATATTTCCAATTTGTGGAGGAAGGTCATAACTAGGTCATATGATTTTTTGGTTGAACTTTGGAAGGAACTATCATAGCGAGTGCAATGTTTTTCTTCCCCTCCAACAATGCACAAAACTTCTGCATATTCTTGATAACAGCAATTTCTCTGTGTCCTTTCTTTAAATTGTACTATGAAGTGGCAAATCATTATGGTTTTGATTTGCATTTTTCCATGAAGAACTTACACTAAGAGTCTTTGCATGTCCTTATTGGCCATTTGTATCTTCTTTGGAGATACGTCTATTCAAGTAATCTGTGCATATCTTAATTGTCGTTTTGTTACCAAATCATAAAACATCTTATATGTCTTGGATATTAGACCATTTTCACATATACAATTTGTGCTATGTGCCAGTGGCTCACACCTGTAAATCCTAGCTATTCAGAAGGCTCAGGATCTAAAGATCACAGTTCAAAGCCAGACTGAGGGGAAAGTCCATGAGACTTATCTCCAATAAACTATTTAGAAAAAGCCAGAAGTGATGATGTGGCCCAAGTGGTAGATCACTAACTTTGAGCACAAAGAGGCTCAGAGACAGTGCCCAAGTCCTGAGTTCAAGCCCCAGGACTGGCATTAAGTAATTAATTAAAAAACACCTTGTAAATATTTTCTCTGTGGGTGATGGTGTTTTCACTTGTTGTTGTTGTTGTTGTTGTTATTGTTGTTTTGGTAACAGTCCTAGGGCTTAAACTCAGGGCTTTGGTGCTGTCCCAGGGCTCCTTTTTGCTCAAGGCTAGCACTCTACCTAACTTGAGGCACAGCGCCACTTCCAGCTTTTTTGTGATTAATTGAAGTTAAGAGTCTTGACTTTCCTGCCTGGGCTGGCTTTGAGCCACAGTTCTCAGATCTCAGCCTCCTGAGTAGCTAGGATTACAGGCAGGAGACAACAGTATCCAGCATTGTTTTCAGTTTTTTCATAGTATCCTTTGTGTGTGTGTGTGTGTGTGTGTGTGTACGCGTGGGAGCGTGGGCACGTGTGTGTTCCAGTACTGGGGATTAAACTCAGGTCTTGCACTACCACTTGGATCTTTCACTCAAGGCAGATGGTGGACCTTTTGAGCCACATTCCATAGTGTTCTTTGATACCTAAAAGATTTCTATATGTGGGAAGCTAGGAGGAGGGCACAGAATCAGAGGAAAACAGGTAAGGATATACAGCAGAGGGTTCCATCAGCTGCACTGGACATTGATGAAAGTGAACTAAGCAACTCAAGGACAGTGATTGGACAGAGGGAATGAGAGAGAAAGAAGGAACAGCTTAGAGTAAGCAAAAGGACAGAAATGTACATATCGCCCTATTTGGAAGAAGTAGTTGTTTTGTCAAAGTTTGCAGCGTTCACAAGCTTTATAGACCGTGATAATGACAATTCACCTGGTGAAGGTTAAAATGTGTTTGTGACTTTAGCTTAGTATCACTATCCCACAATATTGTGAAGTTTATGTCATCACGTAATCTCAATAAAGAAATTATAAAAAAAAGGATTTCTTTTGTCAGTCATATGGCTTCAACTCAGGGCTTGGATGCTGTCCCTGAGCTTTCTTTGCTCAAGGCTAGTACTCTTACTACTTTGAACCACAGCTCAACTGCTAGTTTTCTGGTGGCTAACTGGAGATAAGAGTCTTGGGGGGCTGGGAAGTTGGCTCAGTGGTAGAGCACTTGCCTTGCATGCCTGAGGCCCTGGGTTCGATTCCTCAGTACCACATAAGCAGAAAAAGTGGAAGTAGTGCTGTGGCTCAAGTGGTAGAGTGCTAGTCTTGAGCTGAAGAACTGAGGGACAGCACCCAGGCCCAGAGTTCAGGCCCCTTGACTGACAAATAAATAAATAAATTAAATTAAAAAGAGTCTCATGGGCAGGCCTGGAACCCTGATCCTCAGATCTCAGCCTCCTGAGTAGCTAGGTAGCTAGTATGAGCTACCAGTAGCTGGCTGTTTTGTTTCATTTTGATGATTTCCAATTTATCAATTTATTCTCTGGATATTTTTTGCATCAAATCCAAGGTAAAAAAGAGTAGTTGCCATTTCCTGTAAGAGTTTAAAATTTTGTTTATTTATTTATTATGCTGGTATGGAGGCATGATCTCAGGAACTTGGGCTGTTGCTTTGTTTTTCACTCAAGACTGGAGTTTTTAGACCTTAAATTATACCTCCACTTCCGGCTATTTACTGGTTAATTGGAAATAAGAATCCTTTAGATTTCTCTGCCTGGGCTGGCTTCAGATGGTCATCCTCAGGTCATCCTTAGATCGCAGCCTCATAAGTAGCTAGGATTACAGACAAGAGGTAACTGGCAAGAGTTCAATACTTTTATCTCTTATGTTGAAGCATCTCATTCATTTTAATTTACTTTTTCTTTTTATTTATTCATTTTTTTCTGTCACGGGGCCTGAACTCTGGGCCTGGGTGCTATCCCCCAGCTCTTTAGCTCAAAGCTAGGGCTCTACCATTTGAGCCACAGAGCCACTTCCGGTTTTCTGGTTGTTCATTGGAGATAAGAGTCTCATGGAATTTTCTACCTGGCTTGGCTTTGAACCATGATCCTCAGATCTCAGCCTCCTGAGTATCTAGCATTATAGGGGTGAGCACTGGCATCCAGCTTGCTTGCTTGTTCTCTTCTTGCTTACTTGCTTGCTTACTTCCTTTCTTTCTTCTTTCTTTCTTTACTAGGGTTGACAGGCACAGACCACTGTCCAGGAATTGGTTGAGATGGACTCTCCTGAACTTTTTTCCCAGGCTGGCCTGAACCACCCATATCTGCCTCCTAAGTAGCTAGGATGCCAGAAGTGAGTAAATCTTAATTTCTTATGGGATGTTGCTATATTATATCATTGTTCGATTTCCTTTGCTAACTTTTTTTAGGATTTCTGAATCAATATTCAAAAGGAAAATTGATCTGCAGTTTCTTTTTTGTATACAATCTTTCTTCTCTTTGACAGTATGCTAATTCTACGTACATAAGAAGAATTGTAAACTGGGAGAAAATGAGGAAAGGGGTGACATTGTCCAAAAGAAGTGTACTTTCTGCCTGATGTATATAACTGTAACACTACTGTATATCATCTGTTTAATAACAACAAAATAACTTAAAAAGAGAAGTTTGAAAATACTCCCTTTTCTTCTATATTTGTCTAAAATTGAATGTTTACTAATATGATGTAATGAAAACTTGCCTGGTGCTAGAGTTTTCTTTCTGGAAGGAGAGTCAATGCATTTTTTGAAAAATATATATAGTCAAGTTGTCTATTTCTTCTTGGCTGATTTTGAAGTTTGTGGGTTTTGAGGAATGATCCAATTTTGTTAATCTGTCAAATTAATAAGCCTGCACTTTTTATTTCTTATTTGTAAATTAATAAGTTAATTTCAGTAAAAGAAACATATAATATTTCATCCTGCTGGGTGCTGGTGGCTCAAACCTGTAATCTTAGCTACTCAGAAGGCTGAAGTCTGAGGATTATGGTTCAAAGCCAGCTGAGTAGGAAAGTCCATGAGACCCTTAATTCCAATAAACTACTCAGAAAAAGCCAGAAGTGGCACTGTGGCTCACTTAGTATAGCTAGCCTTGAGCAGAAGAAGCTCAGGAACAACTACCCAGGCCCTTGGGTTAAGCCCCAGAACACACACACACACACACACACACACACACACACACACATACACACACACAGAGTATCATCTTAACAATATTATTTTTTCTTATATTTAAAATATTTTATTGTTATTATAAAGGTGAGGTACAGAGGAGTTACATTATATAAGTCAGGCAAAGAGTACATTTCTTTTGGGACAATGTCTTTTGCCCTCTCCCTTTTTTTCCCTCCCATCCCCACCCACCCACAAGTTGTATAGTTCATTTTCAACATAGTGTCTAGTGAGTACCACTGCTGTATCTAGTGATACCACTACTGCATTTGTTTACCTTTGTCCCCCATTAACAATTTTGTATTTATTAATTGATTTTGTGCTGACATTGGGGCTTGAAAAAAAGGACCTCATGATCTTCCTTGTTTTTCCATTCAAAAATGGCACTCTAAGCTGGGTGCCCATGGCTCACACCTGTAATTCTAGCTACTGAGGAGGCTGAGATCTGAGGATCTCAGTTTTAATATAGCCCAGGCAGAAAAGTCCCCATGAAAGGTGTCTCAGTGGTAGAGCGCTTGCCTTGCATGCATCAGGCCCTGGGTTTGATTCCTCAGCACCACATAAGCAAAAAGAAAAAAGCCGGAAGGGCGCTATGGCTCAAGTGGTAGAGCGCTAACCTTGAGCTGAAGAGCTGAGGGACAGCGCCCAGGCCCAGAGTTCAGGCCCCACAACTGGACCGCCCCCCCAAAAAAAAGAAAAGTCCCCATGAGACTCTTACCTCCAATTAACCACTAAAAAACTGGAAATGGAGCAGTGGCTCAAAGTGGTAGTAGATAGGTAGCCTTGAGCAAATGATCTCAGGTACAGTGCCCATGCTCGGAGTTCAAGCCTTATGACCGACCAAAAATAAGAAGGAGGAGGAAAATAAAAAGGAGGAGGAGGAAGAGGAGGAGGAGGAGGAGAAGAGGATGGAGAAGAGGAAGGAGAAGGAAAAGAATGAGAAGGAGAAGGAGAGGGAGGAAGAGGAGGAAGAGGAGGAGGAGGAGAAGAGAAGAGGAGGAAGAGGAAGGAGAAGAGAAAGGAGAAGGAGAAGGAGAAGAAGAAGAAGAAGAAGAAGAAGAAGAAGAAGAAGAAGAAGAAGAAGAAGAAGAAGAAGAAGAAGA
>NW_012267437.1:23975-29195 GCF_000151885.1 Dipodomys ordii
GTCTCTCAGCTCTTCAGCTCAAGGCTAGCGCTCTACCACTTGAGCCATAGCGCCACTTCCAGCTTTTTTCTTTTTGCTTATGTGGTGCTGAGGAACCGAACCCAGGGCCTCGAGCATGCAAGGCAAGCGATCTACCACTGAGCCACCTTCCCAGCCCCTGGCTTGTATAATTTTACATTTCCACCAGCAATATATGACAGCTCAAGTTTCTCTTTAGTCTTGTTATTTTTCTGATAGTACTAGGGCCTTGCAGTATAACTCCCTTTCTTGCTTTTGTTAGTTGGAGATAAGAGCATCTCAGATTTGTCAGCTTCAAACCAGTATCCTCAGATTTTTGCCTCCTGAGTAGCCAGGATTATAGGTGTAAGCTAAGATAACCTGGCTTTGGTATTCCTACCTTTTATTTTAGCTAGCCTAATAGGTGTGTGAAAATATACCATTGAATTCACACTTTCGTGGGTTTGTGTGCCCTATTTCTCTTCAGTGAAATGTCTCTTTTGTCAGTTTTCTTTTTCAATGTGGAGTTTACAGAATTTTTTGTGTATTCTGTATTTAAGATCTTTATCAGATATATAGTTTCTAGTCTGTAGCTTGCCTTTTTATCTTTTACTGTTCAAAATGTTGATGAAATCTGCTGGGCATCAGTGGCTCACGTCTATAATCCTAGTTATTCAGAAGGCTGAGATCTGAGGATTGGAATTCAAAGCCAGCTCTGGCAGGAAAGAACATGAGATTCTTATCTCCAATTAACCACCAAAAAGCTGGAAGTAGAGCTATGGTTCAAGAGGTAGAGCACTAGCCTTGAGTACAAAAGCTCAAGGAAAGTGTGCAGGCCCTGAGTTCAAACCCTAGAAGCAGTGCAAAAAATTTTTTTGATGAGCTGGGCGCCGGTGGCTCACACCTGTAATCCTAGCTACTCAGGAGGCTGAGATCTGAGGATCATGGTTCAAAGCCAGTCCAGGTAGAAAAGTCCGTGAGACTCTTATTTCCAATAAACCACTTGAAAACTGGAAGTGTCGCTGTGGCTCAAGTGGTAGAGCGCTCGCCTTGAGCTGAAGAGTGCATGGACAGCGTCCAAGCCCAGAGTTCAAGCCCCATGACCAACAAAACTTTTTTGATGAAATGTATCAATTATTTTTATTTATTGAATTATTGATATCAAAAGACATCATAAAAATGCCCCCATAAGAATTTTCTCTTATTTTGTTTCATAATTTTGTGTCTTACATTTAATTTTCTATTCATTATATGATATATAAGATCTAGATTGTTATAGATGTCTAATTGCTCCAGTAGCATTTTTATAGGCATGCTTTCATTGTACAAGGGAAATTTCATTGTGATATTTCTACACCTGTGTACTATATAGCCTGCTCAATCTCATCCCTCCCCCATTATTATCCTTTATCTCACCCCTTTCTTAAAAGCATGTACCATTATGCCATTTTCCTTTTGTGTGTGTCTGTGTGTGCGTGTATGCGTGTGTCTTTCTGTGTCTGTGTCTGTGTTGGTAGTGGTCCTGGCGCTTGAACTCTAGACCTGGACATTGTCCCTGAGCTATTTTTCTCAAGGGTAGTGCTCTACCACTTGAGCCACAGCTCCACTTGTAACTTTTTGCTAGCTAATTGGAGATATCAGCCTCAGGGACTTTCCTGCCTCTGCTGGCTTCAAACTTCTATCCTCAGCTCTCAGCCTCCTGAGTAGCTTGAATTATAGGTGTGAGCAACCGGTGCCAGCTCATAGTGCCATTTCCATATATTCCAACACCTTTTCTTATTGAAAAGGTTATTCTTTATTATGTTGCATATTTGTCCAAATAGATTGGCTACTTCTGGGTATCCTATGTATTCCATCAATCTTTGTATTTATGTCTTAATAGCGCCGAGTCTTGATCACTGTGGTAATTTGTGTTTCTTAGCTTGTGGCTGCCTAACTCCAGTCTCTGGTTCCATCTTCATAGATATTTGTCTTTTATACATGTATCCTCCTTCTCTCATCTCTCTGCTCTCTTCTCCTCTCTTTCCTTTTTACCCCTCTCCTTTCTCCCCTTTTTGCCTCTTCTCTCCCTCTTCCTTCTCTCATCTTTCCTACTCTCTCACCTCTCTTCTCTTTCCCCTTTCTCCTCTCTCCTAGTTCTCCCTTCTCCCCCTCTCTCTCCTGTCTTCTAGGGCTTGTACTCAGGGACTAGGTGCTGTTCCTGAGCTTTTGTACTCAAGGCTGGTGCTCTACCAATTGAGCCACAGATCCACTTCCTGATTTTTGCTAGTTAATTATAGATAAGGGTCTGTGTGTGTGTGAATACTGGGACTTGAACTTAGAGCCTCATGCTCTTGTTTAGCTTTTTTGTTCAAAACTGGTGCTCTACCACTTGACCATACCTCCATTCTCCAGCTTTTTTGGGGTTAAATGGAGATGAGTCTCTTTGTCTGCTTGCCCAGCTTTTTTTTTTAACTTATTTAATTTTTTTATTTTTATTACCTTTCATTGCCCAGCTTTTAATATCAATCCTCAGATCTCAGCTTCTTGAGAAGCTAGGATTACAAGAGTGAGCCACTATCATTCAGCTTAATTCTACCTCTTTTTTTTTTGTTGTTGTTGGCTGTGGGGCTTGAACTCTGGGCCTGGGTACTGTCCCTCAGCTCTTCAGCTCAAGGCTAGCACTCTACCACTTGAGCCACAGCACCACTTCTGGGTTTTTCTGCTTATGTGGTGCTGAGGAATCGATCCCAGGGCCTCATGCATGTAAGGCAAGCCTTCTACCACTGAGCCACCTTCGCAGCCCATTTCGAACTTTTTATTTTTTATTTTTTGTATGTGTGCCAGCACTGAGAGACTCACTCTCACTCAACTTTTTCTCTTATAGCTGGTGCTCTGCCACTTGAAGTGTACCTCCACTTCCAGTTTTGTCTTGATTACTTAGAAATAAAAGTCTCTCAGAGTTGTCTCCTGGGATGGCTTCAAACCTCAATCCTTAGATCTTAGCCTCCTGAGTAGATAGGATTACAGATATGAGCCACTAGTATGTGGATTCTAATTTTTATGTATTTATGTATGTAGGTATGTATTTATTTGCCAGTTCTAGGGCTTGAACTCAGGGCCCAGGCCTTTTCTGTGAGCCTCTGTGCTCAAGGCTAGCACTCTACCACTTTAAGCCATAGCTCCACTGCCTCTAATTACCTTTTTATTGTAATAAAATATATATAACATCAGATGTTCCATTCTAACCAGTTTTAGTGTACAATTCAATGAATTATTTCAGAATGTTGTGCAGCCATCACCACTATCTTTTTTAGAAAACCATTTCATCAGCCTAAGCAGAAATTCTGTGATTATTAAATAATAATGTTCTATTCCCCACTGTTCTCAGGCCCAGCAATTGCTATTCTATTTTGACTCAGTTGTCTATTCTAGGAAATTCATATAGTTGGAATTATACAATATTTGTCCTTTGTGTCTGATAAAGTCTTCCAGGCTCATCCATACTGTAGAATGTGTCAGAACTTCTTTCTATTTCATGGCTGGCTACAAATCTATTTTACAGATGTTTGACATTTTGTTCATTCATCTCTTGAGAGACATGAGGGTTTTCCCTACCTTTTGGCTATTGTAAATAACACTGCAAAGAACATCAAGATTTCAAGACCTTTATCTTCTTCCTTTGAATATATATGTAGAAGTGGAACTACAGGAACATGTGTTAATTGTATTTCCAACTAATTTTTCATACCAGTTGCACTACTTATAAAGAAAAATCACCAGTATTGTGCAAATGTGTGAATTTCTCCAATCCTTGTTGGTATTTATTGTTTTTCATTTTTGAGAATACCTCTCCTGTCTTATCCTATTTTCTTGGTTGATTCACTTATTTATTCTAACAATATATTTGTGGAGTCTTCAAGGTTTTCTAAATAAGAGCATGTCAACTGTGACAGATAATTTTATTTTTCCTTTCTGATTTGTGCATCTTTTATTTCTTTTCCTTGCCTACTTGCTGTAGCTTTAACTTCTAATATTATTGTGAATTTCTATTCAGTAGTGAAAGAAAGAATTCTTATCTTATTATTGATTTTTTAGGGAAAGCTTTCAATCTTTCAGCACTGAGAATGTTAAATGTAAGTTTTTCATAGCCAGTTTTTATTAATTTAGGGACATTTGCTTCTATTCCTTCTTTGTTAATTATTGTTTGGGCTTTTGCTTTGTTTTGTTTTCCCCAAGATAGTGTTAAAATTTTGCCAAATGTCTTTGCATACCAATGATAAGTTCATGTCATTCTCTTCATTCTGTTAATGTAGAACATTATACTGATCAATTTTCATATGTTAATCCAGCCTTACCTTTCACAAATAAATCTAGATGTACAGTAATTTGATTGAATGATTTAGTGCCAGTCCTGGGTCTTGAACTGTGAATGAGTCTGGGCTTTTTCACTCAAGGCTGGTGTTCTACCACTTGAGCTATAGCTCCATTTCCAGATTTTTTGGTGAATAATTGGAGATAATAATAATTGGTGTCTCATGGAATTGCCTTCTTGCTGGCTTCAAACCTTGATCCTCAGATCTCAACCTCCTGAGTAGCTAGAATTACAATCATGAGCCACTCGTGTCTGGCTGTAAAATAGTTTTAAAATGCTACTGATTTTATATGCTTTTTTGTGATGCTGGTCCTAGGACTTGAATTCAGGGCTTAGGTGCTGCCCCTGAGCTTTTGTTCTCAAGGATAGCACTCTACTTGAGCCATGGGTCTTACTTTTAGAATTTTGGTGTTTAATTTGGAAGAGAGTCTCATGCATTTTCCTTCTTAGGTTGGCTTTGAAGTGTGATCCTCAGATCTCAGCCTCCTAAGTAGCTAAGATTATAAGCATGAGCACTGGTGCTCAGTTTATCTGCTATTATTTTAAAGACCTTGGTTTCAATAGTCATAGGGACATTTTTGTCTGTGTTAGTTGCCACTGTGACAAATATTTTGGATTACTGTTTCAGAGGTTTCAGTTCATGGTAACTAGATTCCATTATTGTAGGCCAATGGAAAGGCAGAACAGCATAATGTAGAGGGCAGCAGAGTCTATTCACCCTATGGTGGTGACCCAAAAGCCAGGAAAAGTAGCAACAATGAGCCAGACCTAAAATATACCCTTCAGGGGCTGGGAAGGTGGCTTAGTGGTTGAGTGTTTGCCTTGCATGTATGAGGCCCTGGGTTCGATTCCTCAGTACCACATAAGCA
>NW_012267437.1:29245-82659 GCF_000151885.1 Dipodomys ordii
GAAAAAAGCCGGAAGTGGTGCTGTGGCTCAAGTGGTAGAGCGCTAGCCTTGAGCTGAAGAGCTGAGGGACAGCGCCAAGGCCCAGAGTTCAGGCCGCAAGACCAGACCCCCCTCCCCCCCCCCAAAAGAGTCCAAAGTGGCACCTAGTCTTAAGCCAAAAAGCTCAGGGACTGCCCACATCCTGAGTTCAAGCCCCAGGACCTACAAAAAAAAAATAAAAAGCAGAGATCTCTTTCGTCCCACACCTGTCAATCACATGAGGATTCAGCAAGAATGTTGTCTACAAGCCAGAAAAAGGGCCTTCATCAGAATCCAATCATCCTGGCATACAAATCTGTCTTCCTATCCTTTAGAACTGTGAAAAATGTCCATTGTTTAAGCCATTCAGGCTATAGCATTTTGTTTTACATGCCTGAGCTGGCTAAGACAGACGTTCTTCTTTATTCCTAGTGTTTTGAGAATAGTTTTTAATCGTGTGTTGAATTTCATCAAATGCTATTTGCTGCATCAATTCAGATGGTAATGTGATTTTCCATTTTTTTCCGCTAAATAACTGAAAACAATATGGTGAATTACGTTGATTTTCAAAGAACCAGCTTTGTACCCTTGGAATATACTCTCTTAGTCATGATATATTATTTTTATATATGGATGAATTCTATTTGCTTATATTTTGCTAAGAATATTTGCAATTGGTTTCTTTGTACTGTCTGATTTTAGTTAAACAGAATCCATTGGAAAGTATTTCTTCCTCTTCTATTTTCTGGAAAAGATTGCGTCAAATTGTTAATTTGTGAAACTTTCATTAGAATTATCTAGTGAAACTATCTGAACCTGAAGACATCTTTCGGGGGAGTTTAAACATCACTTCCTTCATCGGTTTTCATGTGGTTTGTATTTTGTACTTTTTGAGGACTTGGTCTGTTGTAATAAATGGCTGATTTAATGAGTGTAAATTGTTTGTAGTGCCTTTTATTTTTTTGTTGATGTCTGTAGGGACTACAATAATATCCCGTTTTGATTCTGATATTAATAACCTTCTATTCTTTGATAGCCTCACTAGAGGTTTGTCGATTCTGCTTATTTTCATCCAAGAAACTTCTTTTCATTTCATTGATTTTGTTTTTGAATTAATTGATTTCTACTCTTTATTATTTCTATCTTTGCCTTAGTTTATCTTAGTCTATTGAGATGGGATTTGAATCTCTTCTGTATTTCTGTCTTCAACAAGGTTTTAGTTTATTTCAATCTCTTTGGTTTTAGTTTCTTGAGATGGGATTTGAATCTTTTCCTCTTTTTTAGAAACATTACTGAACATATTTAGCTTAGAGCACACACATTAAGTAAACTTTGCTTTGAGCTAGGTTAGACATTTTGGAAGAAAGGCAATAATTATACATAGGCAATTGCCTTGATGCAGCCTCTCAAGTCAGTATAGCTACTTAGTACAAGATAGGCATTTATGTATACTTAGCATTGCACTCTTTCCATAATTCTAAATTACATTTCAGGTAAATGTGCCTTATTTCAGACATAGGAAAACAGATAAATTATCTCATCAGACTCATTCTCACTTATCTATCCTTTGTAAATGGGATGTCATTACTTTCCCTTTGATTATAACAAGTCTTCAAATTGGTCATAAAAAGTTTTCTTGTGGCTACTCTGTATAAATAATAAAATGTATATTGCATGTATGTTATTAAATATATTAAACTTCCCAAAAGTAGAAATTTTAAATGAATATGTTAAACTCTTTCTTTTATATTGATGTATATTAATTATGCAAAATACTAGGTGTCATTACATTTTCTTGTTCATAGCTGACACTACCACTTGAGTCATACCCTCAGTCCTGTTATAACATTTTGATGTTATTGGTTGTGGGGCCTGAACTACAGACCTGGGCACTGCACTGTACATGAGCTTCTTTTTGCTCAAGGCTATTGCTCTTCCACTTGAGCCACAGCACCACTTCCAGGTTTCTGGTAGTTAATTGGAGAAGAGTCTCACAGACTTTCCTAGCTTTGAAGTGCAAATCTCAGACCTCAGCCTCCTGAGTAGGTAGGATTACAAGCATAGCCACTAACACCCAGCAATTACATTTTCATGTATGTGTACAATGTACTTTGATTGATCTTACACTTAGTACTATAAATTTCTCTCAGTAATGCTTTAATTGCATCCCACATATAAAGTATTTTCATTTTCATTCAGTTCTATATTGTGCTTGAGATACAGTTTATGTTGAAGTGGACTCCTCTGAGAAGACTGGTAGAAGATGTGGTTCAACCTCATTAATGCCAGAGGGAGGTGGAAGTCCAGGTTCTCTACTTTGAGGATGTGTGTGTGTGTGTGTGTGTGTGTGTGTGTGTGTGTGTGTTTGGATAGAATAAAATAGTCATTGTCTAAAAGTTTTCTGTGTTGCTAGGTTGAAATTTTTGGCTTTGGGCTACAGAAATCAATCTTTTTCATCTGTCACTGTTGGTGTTTGTGGGTTACCAGCTTCTCTAGTATCTAGTCAAGGATGTATGGGGCAAAAAACAAACCAAGAAGCTCATTACTGTGCTATTACTTAGGCCCCAATGACTCTATCCTATCTGCCTTCTTTCCACTTTTCAAAGTCTTGTTTTATATATAATGTCATCTTTTTCTAGACATCAGTAGCTTACATATGTAATCATAGTGAGGACTGCAGTTCAATGCCAGTCCAAACAGTAAAGTTTGTGACACCCTTCTCTAAATTAATCAGCAAAAAGCTGTAAGGGGAGCTGTGGCTCCAAGTGGTAGAGTACCAGCTCTGAGCAAAAAATTAAGGGAGAAAACCCAGGCCCTGACTTTCAAGCTCCAATACCAGCACACACACAAAGTATGTCTTTAAATTATGAGTAATAGGCAGAATTGGGAAACTGTTGGAGTCCACATTCTTAGAAGTGGAAATCTGCCTTTTGCTGAGCACCAGAGGCTCATACCTGTAATTCTAGCTACTCAAGTAGGCTAAGATGTGAGGGTCATGGTTTAAACCTAGCCCAGGCAAGAAAGTCTGTTAGATTCTTATCTGCAATTAATCACTAAAAATTAATTACTAAAAATTAATCACTAAAAAAGCCTTAAGCACAAAAGTCTCAGGGACAGCAAACAGGCCATGAATTCAAGCCAAAAGACTCGCGCGTGCGCACACACAAAAATAGATTAGATTGTATGGATACAATGGAAGCTACTGCTAGACACTTTAGAAGGATATTGTAATTTTCAGGGTAGTGACAACAATGGTTCTAGCTAGTGTGGTAGATATGCTGATGGTGAGAAGTGGTCGGATAGTGCAAGTGTATTTAAGAAAATCGATGGAGCCAGGCACTGATGGCTCACCCCTATAATCCTAATTAATCAACAAAAAGTTGAAAATGGAGATGTGACTTAAATGTTAGAGCACCAGTCTTGAGCTAAAAAGGCAAGTGAAAGCACAAGGCTCTGAGTTCCAGCCCAAGTACTGGTACCAAAAAAGAAAAAGAAAAGAAGAAAGGAAGGAAGGAAGGAAAGAAGGAAGGAAGGAAGGAAGGAGGGGAGGGGAGGGAGGGAAGGAGGGAGCGAGGGAGGGAGGCCGAGAAAAGAAAAGAAAAATCCAACAGAATCCTCAATACTTGGGATGTGGAAATCAGGAGGATCATGGTTTGAGGCATGGTTGAGCCACTATCATAACCAATGAAAAGCTGCATGTGGTGGTACACAGCTGTCATCCAGCTACACAGAGAGTAAGTAAGGTCCATCTGTGGGGATAACCACAGATGCTGAAAAATAAAAGCAAAAAGGGCCAGGAACCAGTGGCTCACACTTTTAATCCTAACTACTCAGGAGGCTGAGATCTGAGGATCACAGTTCTAAGCCAGCCTGGGTATGAAAAGTCCATGGGTCTCATCTCCAATTAACCACCAGAAAACCGGAAGTGGACTGTGGCTCAAGTGGTAGAGCATTTGCCTTAGGCTGAAGAGCTGAGGGACAGTGACCAGGCATGGAGTTCAAGCCCCACAACTGATAAAAAATAGCAAAAGGGTATAGGTTATGGTTCAATGAGGGGATTGCCTGCTTCACCAGTACAAAACTAAGTTCAAACTCCAATATCACCAAAAAAAGCCAACGGGGTTTGATTATAGCTTGATATGAGAGAAATACATGTGTCAAGAATTATCCAAGGCTTTTGTTTGTGCACTGCAGAATATTTGCATCTACTAATATTACAAGGCTCTGAGAAGAGCATGTTTGGAGAGGAATGATCAGGAATTAAGTTTTGGATATAATTTCAAGTGCACATGGTAACTAGGCATTTATATATTAGTACCTCTCCCTTTCCTCCTATGTACTACTTCTTTAACTCTGAGTTATAAAACCTTTTCAGTCTATTCTCTGTAGTATTCACTGATAGTGTGTGTCAGTGTGTGATTCCTGGGGCTTGAACTCAGGACCTGGATGCTGTCCTTAAGCTTCTTACTCAAGGTTAGCGCTCTTCTACCATTCGAGCCACAGCTCCACTTCCAGCTTTTTGGTGGTTAATTGGAGATGAGTCTCACAGACTTTTCTTTGGGTTTCAAACCGTGATCTCAGATCTCAGCCTCCTGTTTAGTTAAGATTACAGGTGTGAGCCACCAATGCCCATATTGCTGAGTAAATTTGTAAAGGTCTATCATGCAATTAAATTTATCTCTTTGAGGGGGTAGGCCTTGAACAAGGAACTATGTAACTGAATTTTACAAGGATTTGTAGTTCAGCACACATTATTATCACTTTTCAATTTTTTAATTTTTTGCTGGCCCTGGAGCTTGAACTCCAGACCTGGGCACTTTCCCTGAGCCTCTTTGTACTCAAGGCTAGCATGCTACCACTTGAGCTACAGTGCCACTTTGCTACTTAGAAAAGGCCAAAAGTGGCACTGTAGCTCAAATTTAAACTACAACCTACAGTTTGTGAAATTAACATAAAAATCTCTCAAGGGCACTGAACAAAATTAAATACCAAACCTCTCATTAAGGATCATCTTACTGGTCAGGTTGAAAAGGACTTTCATTACTAACCCCCAGTTGAACCCAAATGAAATAATCTACAATAACCAAGAAGTCAACAAATATAACAAACAGCAGGATTAAACTTCCATGACCTCAGAAAACAAAAACAGATCATAGAAATAATAATGTATGCTGGGTAGTGGTGGCTCATGCCTGTAATCCTACCTGAGGAGGCTGGGATCTGAGGATCATAGTTCCAAGCCAGCCTGGGCAGAAAAGTCTCTGAGACTTATCACCGACAACAACAACAAAAATGTTGGAAGAAGAGGTGATAGAGCATCAGCCTTGAGGTTCAATCCCTGACACTGGCATACACACACACACACAGTATAGTGTTACACACCTATAATCCCAGCTACTTGGGAGGTTAAGCTAGCTAGGTAGCTGGGTAATCTTAGCTACTCAGGTGGCTGAGATCTGAAAATTGAAATTCAAAGCCAGCCTGGGCTGACAAATCAGACTCTTCTCAAAACATTATGTGGGCAATGGCACAAATGGAAGACCACCAGCCTTGAGAGAGAAAAGCCAAATAAGCCTTGAGTTCAAGCCCCAATACCTGCACACACAAAAAATAGTTGTGTACTGGTGGATCTTTCCTATCATCCTAGCTACTCAGGAGTCTGAGATCTGTATGTGAGGATATGAGATTTAAAGCCAGCCCAGGCAGGAAAGAAACGTGAGTATAAATAAACTTAACATTTTAAATTTTTTTGGAATATATTCTTTAAAAAAAGATCAAAAGGGACAAAGATGTATTTCATTGGTTTGCCTACCATGTATGATAACCTGGGTTTGATTCCTATTATCATGAAACAAATAACAATTATTGGACTCTTGTAAATGACATATGTGCTGAAGTGTTTAAAAGGTATATGGAAAGTCATTTTGAAAGAAATCTGGCCAAACTCCATGTTTTAAATGCTTGGTCCACATCTTGTGTCCCTATTGTGAGGTCATAGAACCTTTAGGTTGCTGGGGCTATATCCCATAAAGGGATAAGGGGACCCAGCCTATTCTTTCTCTTAATATATATTAATATTTTCTACCATGAACTTCCACCAGGAGGCATTACTACAAGCCCAAAGCAACAAGTGCCAAACAATTACTGGCTAGGATCTCCAAAACTGTAAACTTAAATAAAACTTTTCTTATTGGGAGTGGTGCTGTGGCTCAAGAGGTAGAGCACTCGCCTTGAGCTGAAGAGCTCAGGGACAGCACCCAAGATCAGAGTTCAAGCCCCACAACCAACAACAACAAAAAAAACAAAACACTTTTCTTATTATAAGTTATAGTGAGAGAATGCTAACATGTAGTTTGATACATGGATAAATACATGATAAATCCAAGTATAGGAAAATGCTCAGTATAGAATCTGGGTGGTGGATATGAGTGTTTCACGGTATAATCACTATAACTTCCTAAATGTTTGAAAAGGTTCATAGAAAATGTTAGCGGAGGAATGGGAATATGGTTTAGTGATAGTGTGCTCTCCTAGTATCATGAAGTCCTGGATTTGATTCCTCAATACTACATAAACAGAAAAGGCTGGAAGTGGTACTGTGGCTCAAGTGGTAGAGTGCTAGTCAAGCAAAAGCTCAGGGACAGGGGCTGGGAAGGTGGCTCAGTGGTAGAGCACTTGCCTTGCATACATGAGGCCCTGGGTTCGATTCCTCAGCATCACATAAGCAGAAAAAAAAGCCAGAAGTGGCACTGTGGCTCAAGTGGTAGAGTGCTAGCCTTGAGCTGAAGAGCTGAGGGACAGCGCCCAGGCCCAGAGTTCAGGCCCTACGATCGGACCCCCCCACCAAAAAAAAAAACCCAAACCAAAACAAAACAAAAAAGCTCAGGGACAGTGTCCCGGCCCTGAGCTCAAGCCTCGGGGCCAGCAAAAAATTAAAATAAAAAAAGAAAGAAAAGAAAATGTTAGGGAAAAATATAAGGGATATGGTGTAACATTTGTGGCATCTCCACAGCCTCTGCCCTGATTTGGGCCTCATTATATATTATCCATAATCTTACAACCACTTTCAAATTGCCCTTTATGACCTTATCCTCAAGGATCACTGAAACATCACACAGCTGATTTAAATCTTGAATGTCCCTTAAAAATCCACGTTAAAAGGTTGGTTGCCAGCTTAGGGAACTATTAATAGGCTGTAGAAACTATAGGAGGCGGAGACTAGTGGAAGGAAGTTACATCATCGGGAACATAGCCTTAAAGAGGAGGTTGGGATACAGCCACTTTTCTTCCATATCCTGGCTGCCACAAGCAGAATAGGTTTTTTTCTATGTGCTTCTATCATGATGCTTCACCATAGATTCAAAGTAATGGTATTGACTGATTTTTCTCATTTTGTCACAGTGACAAATAGTGAACACACATCTATGGTCTATTCCCTGCCCACCCATTCAGCTTCATACCTTAATACTTACCACATTACAGCTCACCTCCAGGCCTTGTAGTTATACTCACATACTAGATTATTTTTGGTTTTGCTATTTCTTTTGCCTGGAATGCTCTATTCCAATTCAGCCTTCTCCCTTTCTTTGTGCAATTAATGGCTTTTAAAACAGGAGCTACTTCTTCCTAGAATCCTTTACTGCTCTTCAAGCTGCAACAGGTCTTCTTTATGTACTTCATGTGTGTGATGGTCTGGTGCTTAAACTCAGGGCTTGGGTGCTGTCCTTGAGCTTTTTGTCGGTCGTAGGGCCTGAACTCTAGGCCTGCGCACTGTCCCTCAGCTCTTCAGCTCCAGGGTAGTGCTCTACCACTTGAGCCACAGCGCCACTTCCGGCTTTTTCTGCTTGTGTGGTGCTGAGGAATCAACCCAGGGCCTCATGTATGCAACGCAATCACTCTACCACTGAGCCACCTTCCCAGCCCCCTTGACCTCTTTTTTGCCCAAGGCTAGCACAGCTAAAATGGAGATGAATCTTATGAACTTTCCTGCCCTGAATGGTTTTGAACTTTGATTCTCAGATCTCAGCTTCCAGAATAGCTAGGATTATAGGTCTGAGCCACTGGTGCCCAGTTTATGTATTTCTTTATAAAATACAATTTAAAGGATCTAAGTATACTTGGGTTGGCACATCTGCTCCTTGAAAATCAAGCCCTACAAATGGAATGTATAAGGCCCAACATAAGAGGCTTTGGTAAACCACTGTAGAAGTGAGCCATTATTATTGACTCAGCATGGATTATACTCTGGCACCTTCCAACAACTTTGTCATTGGTTGATCTGCTATATACTATAAGGGTCACAACCCACATTGACCTAGCCACTTACCTATCTGCTTCAAATGCCATCTTCCTCATAAATTTAATTTATTGTCCATTTGAAAGAATTTCAATTCCTTAAGCTTTACTTTGTACTTTTTGAAAATATTTATAGGCCCTCACAAATTTTTCTTAGAAAAATTAGACTACATTGACCGATCACCTGAGTGACACTGAATTAACACACATGTGTGCACACACATGTGCCGGTCTTGGAGCTTGAACCCAGGGCCTGGGCACTGTCCTTTAGTTTTTTTTAGTCAAGGCTCATACTCTACCACTTGAGCTACATTCCCACTTCTGGCTTCTTGATGGTTAATTGGAGGTAAGAGTCTCATGGAGTTTATTGCCCGGGCTGGTTTAAAACAGTGATCCTTGCAACCTCAGCCTTCTGAGTAGCTACCATTACAGGAGTGAGCCACCAGCACCCAGTTGAATTAAGTTCTTTAAAGACACTAAGTACTATAGTTCCTTTCAATAACCCTAGGAGGTTGTCATTATATTGTTATTTTACACAATGAAACTCAAACAAGGAAATAAGCCACCAGCTCAAGATCACAGATGGCAAAACTGGAACCAAATCACAAGTGACTTCCTTTCCATCACAATCCATGGTCTCCACATTGGGACAGATGATGGGATGCCTTGAGATCTGTAAAGTACAGTAAGTTGGAATGGAGACAGAATGGAATGTTCTTAAGCAGAAAGGGAAGATTTGAAAATAGAGTTTTGAGGAGGTGCTCCTGGAAGGGTATAAATGACAA
This sequence comes from Dipodomys ordii, assembly GCF_000151885.1. Lineage (NCBI taxonomy): Eukaryota > Metazoa > Chordata > Mammalia > Rodentia > Heteromyidae > Dipodomys > Dipodomys ordii. Next base: position 38,344 of record NW_012267437.1, read on the forward strand.
TGGAATGGGATATGGAGGTTGCTGGACCCAATAAGAAAATTGTAAAATGAGTATTGTTATCTTTTATCACACTTAGGGGTAATTACTGGCATATAAAGGGGCTTAAATGTTTAATTATTTTGAGTTTAAAAAGCTGAGAAGTGTCTTTTGTGTGAGTGGCTAACTCCATGATTCTGCCTCTTGGAAATGGTCTGGTATTTACATATTTAATGGGATTTAGACATCCAGGAATAGCTTAAAGATGGTACCCTCCTAATCTCTCCTGCAGTAACTTCCTCACTGGCTTCTCAACTTTGTCATCCTATGTTACTCCTGAAGGTATTCTTCTTACAAGCAAGTTGGATCATGTCATTCAGTTTAAAATCTTTTTTAAACTTGAACTCAGGGCTTGAGCACTGTTTCTGAGCCTCTCTGTGCTCAAGGTGGCACTCTACCACTTGAGTCACAGTGCCACTTCTTTTTCTGTTTATGTGGTACTGAGCAATTGAACCCAGGGCTTCATGCATGCTACACAAGCACTCTGCCACTAAGCCACATTCCCAGCCCAGTTTAAAATCTTTTAATGGTTGTTGTTCATAAGATAATTAGGTCTTTCGACAAATGTCAAATTACTTATCCTCCATAATCTAGGGCTTTAAATTATTATGCTTTAAAGCTAATAATGATCATGTGTTCTAAAACTATACATTCTCTCTTGGAGAGACTTGGTTATTCCTCCCTGCCATGAAAGCCACAGCTGCAGTTTTAGTCAATTGCCTTACCATCTCTACCTACACACTTTATCCCCACCTGTTTTTTATTCATAATAGTGACTTGACTTGGAATAATATTCCCACTGTTTTTTGCCTGACTTTTTTTTTTTTGGTGCTGAAACTGTGGCTTGATCTCAGGGCCTCATGTACTCACTTGGGCTTTTAGCTCAAGGCTGACACTCTACCACTTGAGCCACAGCTCCACTTGTGAATTTTTGGTTGTTAATTAGAAATGAGTCCCACAAGAAGCTTCCTGCTTGTGCTGACTTTGAACCATGCTACTCAAGACTTCAAACTCATGAGTAGCTAGGATTACACACACACATAAGCCACCAGTGCCCAACACTGACTGGCAACTCTTCTGTTCACCTGACAGGAATTTTCTCTCTTCATCCTTAGGATAAATTTCCTGTACAGTATCTCATATTCAGCCACATCACTGTATTGTACTATATGGTGCTCTTAACTTGCTGGAGGTCAAGTGCCAATTCAAGTCAACTTGGTATAAACAGGGTCCTGGTGTAGAGGTCTGTGTAGCTGAGGCAGGACACTATATGAACAAGTAGAAATTGGGATTCGTTCTCAGAAAAAGGTAGGGAAAGAGGATTCAGATTGGAATTAACACCATCCAGAATATTTAGGGACAGTCAATCTTGTAGAGGGATTCATAATTCCATTTGGCAAATGTAGAAACTGTGACCAAGACATGCATTCTCCCTGCTATAGTTTGAATGTGGTTTGTTCCCGGCCAATTCATGTTGAGACTTGGTTGTCAATGTGGTGGTTTTTGGGGGGTGGGAGTCATTCTTGAGAAACTGAGTGTTAGTTCTAGAAAGTGATCTAGTTCTCTACTGAGATTATAAAGCAAGCATGGCACCGCCTCTCACTCTTTCATCCATCATCTTTTATTTTCTGGTTTTCTTCTCTTTTCTGCCATGAGGTCAACCAGCATGTGGTCCTGGCCATGTGATCTTGAGTTTCCCAGCCTCTAAAATTATAAGCCAAAATGAACCTTTCTTTATAAATTATATACTATGATCAAGTTTGTTATTAACATAAAATAGACTATAAAACTCCAACAAATTACTTGGTTAGTCACCGAAAAAGAGGACTATTAAAGCAACAAGACCTTGACATTGCCTTTACTCTGTTCTGGAAATATAGGTATATAAGGCCTTGTTTACTTCCCAAATTTTAGACAGAGCCACTGATTTGATGGTACCCTCTGCCTATACTGAGGAGTAAGGTGATCAAACTCTATAGTTAATCCTGAATTGAGGCTGGTGACAGTTCTTTTTTTTTTTTTTTGGGTCCAGTTGTGGGCCTGAACTCTGGGCCTGGGCACTGTCCCTCAGCTCTTCAGCTCAAGGTTAGCACTCTACAACTTGAGCCACAGCACCACTTCCGGCTTTTTCCCCCTGCTTATGTGGTGCTGAGGAATGGAACCCAGGGCCTCATGCATGCAAGGCAAGCGCTCTACCACTGAGTCATCTTCCCAGCCCTGGTGACAGTTCTTTATTCCTTTCACAGATGAGGGTGGAAGTTGGTACAAAAACACCAGGCACTATTCTGCAAAGACTGTGAAATTCTTTCTCCTTTTGCCTATCCACAAGAACATAGTACACTGTAGGCCAGAAAGAAACTTTCTTTATCCAAACTTGAGTCAGATTGAGAGAATTAAAGGCCATTTAGCTAGAAGGTGCCAAATCCAAACAGCTTCATCCCAGACCTATAGAAGCAGAATCTCTACAATGATAATATTGACAGGTTTTAAACTGTTGTAGGTAACCTACAATAAGAAGTGTGTCCTAGACCAGTCAGGGTGGCAGGAAATTTGAAACTGAGATTCTGAACATTACCTTGGCAACACTCCAGGACACAGCTCTCAATGCTGTACCTTGCACAGAGGCTCAATAATTCCGTTTGGTGATTAAGCCTCAAATGAATTTCTAACACAATGAAGGGAAAAAAAGCATGTGTTTGATATTAGATCCTATTGTGGAAGACCATGAAAAGCTTCAGTCTCAACTAAAAAATTGGGCAAATTACCTCACTGGAATGCCATTGATAGTATCCTAGTTAAAATCACTGCCCTAATGCCTAGCACTTAATAAATGGCCATAGTTATCAGTGAGAGGTGGCAGAACAGAGTAAGAATACAGATTCCAGGGCTGGGCACCAGTGGCTCATCACTATAATCCTAACTCAGGAGGCTGACATCTGAGGGTGGTGGTTGAAAAGTCACCACAAGCAGGAAAAGTCCCTGAGTATCTTATCTTTAATTAACCATCAAGAAGCTGGAAGTGGAGGTAAGGCTCAAGTGGTACAGTGCTAGCCTTGAGTGAAAAAAGCCAAGAAACAGTGCCCAGGCCCTGAGTTCAAGTCCCAATACTGGAATACACGCACACATGTTCCTGCACATGCACACATATAGAGATTCTAGAATTGGGCTTGTCCCAGAACTTTCCTCACTGGTAGGATGAGGATGTTGGCCCATGAATAGTAGTGCCTGGCACAAGGAAACGAGTCTGTTGTTCTGTTGTTAGTTTTCATAATTATATTATTTCCCTTGCATTAGCTTTACCATATGGAGGAAGTAGTAAAGAGAATGGAGCTGGGTACAGGTGGCTCATGCCTGTAATCCTAGTTACTCAGGAGGCTGAGATCTGAGGATTATGGTTTGAAGTTAGCTGGGGCAGGAAAAGTCTAAGAAACTTGTACCAGGACTGGCACCAAAGGAAAAAGGGAAAGGAGAAAAAAATTCTATTCACAGAAAAGTCGTTGCAGGTGTAGCCAGTAAAAACAGCCCAATGAGCCAGACACTGGTGGTTCACGCCTATAATCCTAGCTGCTCAGAAGGCTGAGATCTAAGGACTGCTGTTCAAAGCCTGCCCCGGCAGGAAAGTCCATGAGACTCTTATCTCCAACTGATGAAAATTAAAACCAGAAGTGGCTCAAAGTGGCAGAGTGCTAGCCTTGCTCAAACGGAGCTCAGAGACAGCACCCAGTCCGAGTTGAAGCCCCAGAACCAGTAAGAACAAAGCAAAAAAAAAAGTCCAATGGAAGCTATTAAAAGCCTTTTCATTGAACTTTTCAGGCCCCCTAGAATTGCTATAACCTTTTCTGCTCACTGTACTTATGATTACCTAAGTTCAGATGTGTGAAATGAGAATTGTGTTCTTCCTAAAAGGCAGATTATCAGTCCTCTGATAAGGTATAAGGTTGGTAAACGTCCACTGATAATTAGCTGAGGGAAACACAAAGAGAAACTCTTATTTCCTTGAACCCCATACACTTGCACAACCTTCACCACCACCACCTTCACCACCACCACAGCCACTGCCACAAAAAGAATGCCAAGCAAAGCAATTGCCAAGATAAATCACTTTTATCTCTATAGGAAAGGGAGGATCTAAAAAAAATATAAATTACATTAGTAACACAACATAAGAAAAACAAGGGCAAAAAACAAGAGAAATCCAGATGATGTTACTCTAACCTATTTATAAAAAGGCCCTGCATCAGAAATTCACAATCCTACCCACTTCTAAAAATATATTTAAACATGTACAGAAGCGGTGGGTTTGTTTTTAAATTGTTTGCTTTTTTGTAAAAATATATTAAAGGTGAATAGAAATCCTCTCTCCCTGCCCCTATCCCACCCCCAGCTCTTGCTGGGGATTGGAGATCAGAGGTAACTATCTCACCATGTCCTAAACCTTGGTTGCTACCACTCCTAACCCCTCCCCAACTCACTTCACTTAGAACCTGAAACATTAAAAGAACAAAAACAAAATAACAAAACATACTAGCCTCTTTGGAAAAGCATAACTCTGAAGGTAAACTTGCTTTTCATTGGAAATAACACAAAACAACAGACAGGAGGCTCCAGGAACCCAACTAAACTAAATGAACCCAATCAAATAGAGGCTGGGTTCAGTTCCATAGAAAGTTCTAACAAAGAAATAGAGGAAAGAGGTTAGGAACCAGGGGGATTTGCTAGCAATTAGCTGCCTTGAAAGATCAAGAAGGGGTGTTAATGGACAAAAGGTCTGGGCACCTGGTCTTGGTGACAGCAGTCAGTGTCTAGTCAGGCATTTGCCCACACAAGGACAGAGGCTTCTTCAGCCCTTCCCCTTACAACCCCTTGCTGCCTTGAAATCCCCAAGATAAGTAGAGCTGGGTAGAAAAGAGGGACTGGGAATAGGGACCTCAATGCTAGGCTGGGGGTGGGAGGAGGAGGGGGAGGTAGCTAGGCTTTTTGCCTTTGGTGTGACTAAACAGATGACTGCTTGGCCCCTGGGGTCCCCAAGATAGGAAAGCAAATGGACTAAGGGACCCCTGATTCCAAGGAAGGACAGTAAAGGTCGGTCTATAGGCAAAGGAAAGACAAACTAGACACAATGAAGACAGAGGAAGCCTCACAAATTCCCTGTGGCCTGCATGGTAGCTGTTAAATTCCCCCCAAAATATCAAGCAAGCTGGGATGAGGTTAGCGTGGAAGTTAGAGGACAAAGATACATTCCACTTGGGTAGTGCCAAAATGGAGTAAGGGAGGAGGCATTCTCCAAGTCTGGATTGCCAGTGAGGCAAGACAAGAAGGAGGTGGGGGCACTATCTGGACAATGGAGGCAATCACAAAAGAAGAATGGAGAAGGGCGGGTCAGATGGTCTGCTCCTTCCCAAATGTGCATCTCTTCTTCTAGACATGGGCCATCTTCACTCTGCTTGAATGTTGACCTGTGGTCCAGAGGTGCAAAGGCCCAGAGGTGAAGTTCTGAGGTCTTCTTCAGACTAAGACCTCAGGTAGGAAAAGAAGCATGGAGGCTCCCAATGAAGAACCCAGAGGTGGCTGTCTCACCATACCCTCTCTGAAATGTCCAGGCTGTGTTCTGTGGTATAGGTAGATGGAGAAAGTAGGCTATAGGGCCACTGTTATCAGCTTCAATGATAGGTGATTTCAAGTTTCTGGGACACAGTTTTCTATCTGCCGGGGCCTATCCACAGCCATGCATACTCATGTTCCACAGGACCTCCAGATCCAATCAAATCCCCAGAGATCACTATGGAAAAAATGCTTCATATATAGCCAGTCAAAAACAGCCTCCTTCTGCTGGATCCTGTTATAGTCAAAGGCCTATAAGGGCCTGGGTCTGTTCTCTCCCCATTTTGAAGAATAACAGAATTTTCTTTTCTTCTCAAGGATAAGTGAGGTCATCCTTTCTAGTCCATCTAGAAAGGCCACAGTGGGGCAGCAAGGAGATTTGGGCCCCATTCTTTTTATCCATAAATTATTTGGCAAGAGGGGGCAATGAACACAGCCTTCTTCTAGGACCAAGCCTGAAGGTGGGGCATATCTACTGGATTTAGGGGAAGAAAGGGAGGGAAGTATAGGTACAAATGGACAGGCTTCTAGAGAAAGGCTAGAGTTGTAGACAATCTTGAGTACTGGGCTTCCCATTTCAAGGCCACACATATTGAGGTGCCCAGGCTCTCTTCCTGCCTCTCTCATTCTGCCCTCTATACCTGGGGGTTGGGTGGGAGAGACACAAGTATAAAGCACAACACAAATGAAAGGGGAGGAGGTTAGAAAAGCAGAAAAATGGATTCTAGTCAGTTGGAAACCTTTTCCATTTACCTGCTACTTGGGAGAATGGAAAAGGAAAACAGGATAGTCATAGTGAAAGTGGAAAGGTAGCCGAAAGGAGTCATCAAAGGGGTCTGTGGGAAAGTCCGTGCCTTTGGTCAGTCCCAAGAAAGCAGGACAGTGCACCTCAGCACCTTGTCCGGGGCAGACAGGATCCAGGAGTGCCCCAATAGTTAACAACGGAGAAGGCAATGGGGGTGAAGGGTGGGGCACAAAGGGGATCAGTTCACAGAAGTAGTTTGCCATTTCTGTGGATTTTCAGGATACGGCCGAGTCTCTGCTTTGCTGTGGCCAGGCCTTTTTTGGGACGCTTTCCTGTGAGGGAAGGGGAAAGTAAGCAAAGGGTATGGAAAAGGCTTTACTGGCAACTCTGCAGCAACAACTGTCCTTAGGTCACTTCCCCTCCTGTTTCTCTCTCCACAAAGTTTCTTCATCCTTGGGCCATACTGGACAAGAAGCCCTCCTTAACTACATCTATCCAATACCATATATCTTGGCTTTTTCTCCTCTGACCTGGTGAAGCAGCTATAAACTCCCTGGTTATAGTTTGTCTCCCCCACTGCTTTCTTTCTTTGGTTCCAATCTTTTTCCTTCTAAATTTCTTCCGGAACATGAATGTGCTTCCAGGTCCTTTTATCCAGCTCATCAGGGTTGAATAATTGCCTGGTTAACGTATACAACCCAGTGTTCCTGATGTTTCCATACTTAGAGGCTTGTTTCATTAAAGCCCACATTCTTGTTAATCCTTACCATCACACCCACCTAAGTGTCCTTGAGCTGTATACTCTAGGGGCTAGGTTTTGAGGGCCAATGTGGGGGAAAAGGGGAACTTGAATCTTACCTCTATTGTCTCTTTCTCTCCCCACATCAATGCACCTTCTGTGTCCTAATTATTACTATATTCAGTTTATTCCTTCCTTTAGTCAGAGCTCCAGCTTCTCTTTATTCCTGCCTAAATCTTTGTATATGCTTCCTTCCAAGCTATTTCCCAATTCTAGACCACCCTCCATTCTAACCACCAAAAGAACCTAAATCTAATAAAACTCTACTTAAATAGCAGTCGATCTCTCTAAGTCCCATGAGCTCATATCCAATCATCTTAATTTGGCCTTCAGTGTCTTTCTCCTTGGTGTTCTCATCTGTTAGAGCACATAGGGTTTGGAGAAGGTGGCCCTAAGCTTCCCTTGTTTCTACCACTATATGGCCCATGTACCTTGTCCGGTTTGATTGCTCTGGGAACCAACTGAAGGACGCCGTTGGGTCAAGAAGACACCGGGGGCCATGGGTGTGGTGCTGCGGTTTGCCTGGGCCATTCCAAAGGCATTAGGACGAGCAGTATACTCATGGTCAGCAAGACTTCCAGACAGAGCTTCTTGCTTCGGCTCAGGAGGCAAGGGTGAGGAGGATGTGAGCTCCTGGGGTGTAGAAGCCAGTGTTGGGGCCGGTACTGTCACATTAACATTGGTGTCTTGAGGGCGAGGCTGTACTGGCTCTTTCAGCAAAGGCTTCTTCTTGATATATTTCTTCTTTTGGGCCTTCTGAAGCTCCTGAAACACAGCCAAGTGGGAAAAGAGATCAGAAGTAGAGAATAGCTAATTTCCCAAAAAAGCAGTAAGACAATTACCAATGTAATTTTGAAATCTGCCTTTTCCCTACCCTATCCAAGTCTAACCTGCTAAACACAACATCATCTTTCACTTGAGGTCATTTCTTTGATACCACCTACCCTTAAGGCAGCACTGCCACTTAAACAGTACAGTGGCAAAAGTACTGCAAATGAATTTGGAGATTTGGCTTTTAGTCCTAGCATTATCACTGAGGTAGATCATAGACTTTTTGATAGTACTAAAACCAAATTTACACCAATGGCTGATGTACTTTACTTTATCTTACTTGTTATAACATCCCAAAAGAAGAAAAACCATCATTTACAGATTAAAAAACTGAGTTGCAGGAATATTATGTAACTTGACAACAAAGCCTCTGAGTTGAAAATTGTCAGATCCAGTTCTTAACCAGGTCTATTTGAAAACATACCCTGAATTTTTTTTTCAAATTTGAGTAGAAAGATTGTTAGCTTTGAAATGAGAGAAACCTGAGCTCAAATCCAGGGCTGTACTCCAAAATTAGATGACTTAGTCAAAGATCCTAATCTTTCTGAATCTCAGTTACCTGATCTGTAAAAAGGGTAAATTAATACCTGCTATTGTCATAGCCTATGGTAGTAACTTAATTGGTAAATTATCCCATATTTTTACAATGTCTTTTCTTCTTGCTGGTCTTTTTCTTCTAACAGAGGACATGAAAAATCTTTTATGCCACTGGGTCTTAAAACATCAATTTTGGAAAGACAGAGTTATGTCACTTCTCCCCCAATCTTGGATTTCATCTATCCATTAATGTATGGATTGACTATCCATGGCATAGTTGATCCTTATATAATGGACATTTGGAACCCTGAGAACCTGGAAAAATGGTGGTGAGAACCTGTGAATGAACTCAAGCTTTTAAATGCTACATAACCAGACAGACCAAATCAGTGATTACATTTCTTTGTCTTCTCTCAGCAACACTATCAAAATCTTGCTGCCAAAACCTCTTCTTTGAAGTACACTGTGATCAACCCAAATTGAAGTTATTCCTTAGATGGCCCTAAGTGCCATTTTCTCAACTCTAATTAATTTATCTGTTTATTTTAAAGCAGCATGACTCATTTTTTCAAATTACAGCATATGTAACATTAAGATATACATAATAGAAGTTCTAGTCAAAAAACCAACTGGCCTGTTTGATCTCTGTTAGTTCTTGACAACAGCTTTCAAGAAACTTTTTAATTTTAGCTCCACAGACCATCATATAAAATATATATACATTTAGTATCCCATTTGATTTAAATATCAAGTATGAAATTTGAAGTTAAAGGATATGGGTTTGAATCTTCTCTCCTTAATTTACTGGTATTTTATCCTGGATTATACACTTAGAGTTTCATATTTTTCACCTTTAAAATAATTAAGAAATTATCTACTGAACATGTACACTGACCACATTATATTAAACAGTATACATACAAGTGTCTAACATAAAACAGATGTCTAATAATGCTCTATGCTGTAGGATGTGGCATGAGAAGCTAAGGAGACATTGACGAAGAAAAGAACCAGCAGAGCTGGGAGCTGGTGGCTCATGACTATAATCTGAGCTATTCAGGAGGCTGAGATCTGAGCATCACAGTTCAAAGCCAGCCTAGGCAGAAAAGTCCATGTAACTCTTTTTTTGTTATTGTAGAGTTGATATACAGAGGAGTTACAGTTAATGAATCAGTTAATGAGTAATATATAGATTTCTTTTTGAACCATGTTTTCCCTTCTGTCACCTTCTCCCAGTTTTTCCCTCCTGTCTCCAATTAACCATACACCAATTGGAAGTGGAGATATGCCTCAAAGTGGTAAAATGCTAGCCTTGAACAAAAAAAGCTCAGCCATAGACCCAGGCCCTGAGTTAAAGCCCCATGACCAACAAACAGAAAAAAGAAAAAAGAAAAAACAAAGAAAAGAACCAGCAGTTTCACCTCTAAATGTTTGTAGTGTTTCTGAGCACATTATATGTGTTAAACAAATTTGTAATGAAAGATATGAAATTGATTCTAATAAAGGTGACTCTTTAGGACAAAAAATAGTGGCTAACATTATCTTAAGAAAGACAAATTGGAGAAGAAAAAATCTACTACTATACCAAATTTCAATAATGATAGGTGATTGATAATTTTTATTTTGGGATAATTGGGGTTGGAACTCAGGGCCTCACATTAACTAAATAGTTGTTCTGTCACTTCAGCCACACCTCCAGCTCTTTTTCTGCTTTAGGCATTTTCCAGATAAATAGACACTCACACTTTTTTGCCCAGGGTTAGCCTTAGACTATTATCTTACAACTTACACCTCTCACATAGCTAAGACTGTGTTGTTGTTATTGCTATTGTTGAGATGGGGGGAGGTCCTTAGTAACTTTTTGTCCAGACTGGCTTTGAACTGCAATCCTCTTGATCTTTGCTTCCCAGGTAGGTGGGATTAGTAGTGGGCACCACCATAGCGAGGTGGTAGCTGAGAACTTAAGTGTACTTAACAGAGCCATTTCCTCAGGACTGTCTGAGGGCAAAGGACAGATCAAATCCTTCCTATCAGTGGGTTTTCTGATTTTTTTTTTTTTGGTATCTGTATGGATACTTAACTCAGGGCCTGGAGCTCTCTCTTGGCTTTCTTACTCATGGCTGGTACTCTACCACTTGAGACATGTATCTAATGTAACTCTAAATCATGTCAACTGTATAACCTTTGGAAGTAGCTTGTCATAGAGCTAGTATGTGAAAGGGATGGTATACTGCCAAGGATAAAGATCAATGGTCGCCTGAGACAATGATGAGATCCTATTAGCCAGAACATCTAAGCTTTGAGGCTCTAAGGGAAACTGGGATTGGTAGCAAGATCATGCCTATGTGTCAGTACTTACCTGCTGTGCCAGCTTTGCAGCTGCCGCAGCCAAACCTGTCTCAATAGAAGCAACTCGGGTCCCCTCACGCACAGGACGGTCCTGCTTGGGTAGAGTTGGGGTCACACGTGCTAAAAGGGAAACGGTACAAGGTGTTACTATCTAAGATATTTATCTGGATGTCAATTATATTTTCTAGCTACTCCAAAGATCATCTTTTTTTCCCCCTTCTATACTGGGGATTGGACCAAAGCCTGTCCTTGCTATGAAGCAATCTAACAAGTATTTTAATACTTGAGAAACACCCCTTGTCTCTTCAATGTTTATTTTTCGTGCCAGTCCTGGGCTTTAACTTAGGGCATGGGTGCTGTCCCTGAGCTTTTTTTGCTTAAGACTAGCACTCTACCACTTGACCACTTCTGGCCTTTTTGGTAATTTATAAGAGTCTCACAGACTTTCCTGCATGGGCTGGCTTTGAACCTGGATCCTCAGATCTCAGCTTACTGAATAGCTAGGATCACAGACATGAACCACCAACATCCAGCTCAAAGCCAGTCTCCCGCGCACACCCCCGCCAAGGTATATTATTAGTCTTCCTGCTTCCCATGAGGTAAGAAGCTAATTTACAAATACTCAAAACACAATGAGTAAAGTGATTACAGTTGTTCATGTTTTTTGCTCCTTGCCAAACTTTCCAATTTTATTTTCCTCACCCATTGTTATGGTTTCACTGTCCCTCCAAACTCAAGTGGAACTTTGTCACTTGAACAACCTTTAAAGAGGTACCAGCTAAGTGCTAGATAGGGTTTGGATGCCAGTCTGAGCAGAAAGGCCTGTGAGATCCTTATCTCCAACTAACCAGCAAAAAGCTGGAAGTGGTAGACCATCAGCCTTGAACATAAAAGCCGAGTGTGAATCTGAGGCCTTAAGTTCAAGCCCCAGTACTGGGACCAAAAACCCCCAAACAAACAATGGATAAAACTTGGTATCATGGGAGTGGTTAGTTACAGAAGGGTGATTTTAGCTTTTTTCCCCCCTCTTTCCCTCTTTTTCATCAAATGGTACCTTCTGCTTATAGAGTGATGGAGCAGTGTTTACCAGGTGCCAGTATCCCGCAGCTGGACTTCTCAGCTTCCAGAACCATGAGGCAAATAAAATTCTTGTTTAGAATTTACCCAGTGTGTGATATTGTTATAGTAGAAGAAAATAGACTAAGAAACCGTATCTTCAGTTCTTCTAAACAGACTGCTTCCTTATTACACTCCCCAAGTATCCTGTCTCCCTATGTCTTCATCCTCATCAACACTGCCTTTAGTATGCTTCTTCCCTTTTGTCGACCTATTCAAAATCTATCTAACCTTCCAAAGTACCCTGACAGTAATTTCCTATGTAAAGCATTCAGGAAGTCTTTGGTCCCATTAACTTCTATGTTTCAAACATAGCACATATAACTTTATCTCATTTGTATCAATGGGTGTCATTTTGTCTACACACCAAAAGCACACATTGTTTATAAACTCTTTTATATTCCCTTCACACTGAATCAAAAAAGTTACTTTTCAATAGGAAGTATATAGCCTCAGAGCATTAGGAATGGGTTTTTAACTGCAGAATGCCAGCTAATAAAGGTAGCAGGAATAACTGAACTAGAAAATATCTAGTTTGCAAATCCTACTGAAACAAGTGATTTTAGAGAATTGATATTACATAGTACCAATGTTATCACTTCACAGAATATATACTAGTCTTGTCATCACCTTAGGTAATATACTCAAGTACTAACTTTAGTGACATTAATAACTGAAACAGTATGACATCATATGCCTCTTGATGTGGTATAACAGAGAATCCACAACATCATCTTAGAAATTGTTAAAGGGAATTATTAACTTTGTTAAGTATTAAAAATGTGGGCAAATAGGAAGGTGTGGTATTCCTCAAAAATAATAAAGTATAAGTGGATAAAATATATTGTGATATTGCTATATATTACTTTGAAGTGGCTCAGGAAAAACGAAAATACCCAGATATAGATGAATGAATGATGACAAAAATTATAATAGAAGAATTCAGTTATTGATAATATGGATGTTTCACTTTAATGTATATTTAATAATGGATCAATTTGTTGAAAGTACATTATATGCATGTATGGAAAAAAACAAAAATTTCCATAAAATAAAATTTTAAATAATGAGTGAGACCAAGAGATTTTAGCAGCCAATTGTAATGTGTATTTCTTGAATGAATCCTGGTTTGAATAAACCAATTGTAACAGGTGCTTCTGGTACTATTAGAAGAAATTTAAATAACAATTTGGCATAAGATGATATTAAGAAAATAAATTGTTCAGGTGTCATATATGGTATTGTGGTTATAGAAGAAGATACCAGTTTTGAGAGATTCATATTAAACTACTGAGGTGGAGATGTCATAACGGGTGACCATAGTGAAAAGGCAAAAGGGCTTTTGAAAATTTATTTCTCAACAAAGGAGGAGGCAACATTGCTTGAGAAGAAATGTACTTGTTATCTTGCCCATGTAATTGTAACCCCTCTGTAAGGTATTTTCACAATAAAAAAAAGAAAATTTATTTCTCAATAAAAACAATGAGATAATTAGCAGAATTTGTGCAGTAAGTTTTTCAGTACACTTAACGAAAGGCTTGCAAAAATGTAGAGAGAATTTACACAAGAATAACAAATGAATCTCAGAACATTGACCTCTGAAACATTTTAATTCACTGTAGACATATCCACTTTTCCTCAGATTAGAGGCTGCCTTGAAAAATAACAGCCTACACTCCCAGTGATGTAGTGAGTAGAAAGGAGCCAGAGATTTCTTCCAAAGCCTAGTGCTAAAAGTCTCTCCCTGGGGAGGATTTATAAGACAAAGTATAAAGGCAAGGGCTTAATGTCCCAGTGGTTGAAAGGTGATGCATAACAGTTGTAGCAAACAATGGATGAATTCCCAAGCTTAAAAGGAAGCTAAGGAATGAGATGGTCATAGGATATTTGAAGCTGGGCTTCTAAAAAGCCAAATAGGTATGTGGGGGCTATCTGAAAGACTTGAGAAGATCCTAAGCACACACTTTCAGTTGACTTTGAGGCTTTGCACAGCAAGAAATGAAAGCTAAGGCAGAGTTGTAAATTGCCTAGCTGAGCACTGAAGTTCTGGACCAACAAGAACTGTTACAAGAGGCCCTTAGAAAGGCACTATGAGATTCTGGCATTTAAAGAAATCTGTCAAATCATCAGAGTGCAGTTGTTAGTTGTAAAACCACTTAACAAATAACAATGACAACAAGCAACAATAACAATGAACCCTTGCAGGCAGAGTTGCCACAGCTTGCTTGCTTTTCTTTCTTTCCTTCCTTTCTTTCCTTTCTCTCCCTCTCTCTCCCCTTCCCTCTTTCTCTCTTTCTTTCTTGTCTGTCTTGGGACTTGAACTCTGGTCCTAGGCGCTGTCTCTGAGCTTTTTGGCTCAAGGCGAGCACTCTACCACTTGAGCCACAGCACCATGTCTGGTTTTCTGGTGGTTAACTGGAGATAAGAGTCATAGGGACTTTCCTGCCTGGGCTGGCTTTGAACTGCAATCCTCAGATCTCAGCCTTCTGAGTAGTTAGGATTACAGGTGACTGAACTGCTACTGCATTTTAAATGTCTACTTCTCAAAAGAACTCTAAGACATACAAAGAAAAAATTATATACATAAGAAAAAAAGTAGGGTAGAGCACTGGCCTTGAGCTGAAGAGCTGAGGGACAGCGCCCAGGCCCAGAGTTCAAGCCCCATGACTAAATAAATAAATAAATGTAATAAACAAATTCTCCCTGCTTCTTAGACAAAGTTAGACTTACTAGATAAGGAGTTTTAATCATCTATTTTGTAAATTTGGAATATAAAGGAAGTTACATCTAGAAAGGTATGAGAAAGATTTCACAAAAAATAAAAACAATAAAAATATATCCAATTTATATATATATATATGTATATGTATATGTATGTATGTTTGTCGGTCGTGGGGCTGAACTCTGGGCTTGGGCGTTGTCCTTGCATTCTTCAGCTCAAGGCAAACGCTCTACCACTTGAGCCACAGCGCCACTTCTGGTTTTCTGGTGGTTAACTGGAGATAAGTCTCATGGACTTTCCTGCCTGGGCTGGCTTTGAACCGTGATCCTCAAATCTCAGCCTCCTGAATAGCTAGGGTTATATAGGCTTGAGCTACCGGCACCCAGCTATTTTTAAGAGAAGTGCTTGAAAAGTTAAACTGAGAGCCAGTGGTTCTTATCTGTATTGTAATCCTAGCTCCTCAGGAGTCTAAGATTTGAGGGCTGGGGTTTGAAGTCAGCCAGTTCAGGAAAGTCTATGAGACTCTTATCACCAAGTAATCACAAAAAGAGCTGGAAATGAAGCTCAAGTGGAAGGGTGCTAGCCTTGAGCAAAAGATCTCAAGGATAGCGCCCAGGCCCTGAGTTCAAGCCCCAGGACTAGCAAAAATAATTAAAAAGTTAAACAAAAAGCAAACTGGAACATATCTTCCTAATAATGAGGAGAAACCTACCAGGACAAAAGTTGTCCTGGGAATGTGCAATCATACAGAGACAGTTCAAAGAAAACAAAACCTGTACAGATAAAAGGGGATTTTTGACAGATTCCAACTACAGTCACTTAGGCTTGCCCTTTCAAAAGTAATTGAAAAGCAGGCACCGGTGTCTCATGCCTGTAATACTAGCTATTCAGAAGGCTGAGATCTGAGGCTTGTGGTTATAAAAATTAAAATAAAACTTCAAATACAGACTTACTACCATAAGCTTCTAGGCCAACCCTCAGAGGAGTAAAGTAAACCTGTCTTCTCTTGGTGACCAGAAAGTAACCAAAATGGACATCACCTCTTCTCCCATAACAGCAGTCAGAGTTACTTCTTCAGAAGGGGAAATGAATGCAGAGAACCGGGAAAAGGAATCAAGGCAAAGACTTTTCCCCCTCAGAGGTTCTATATCCTTCACCATGGCCTCCAGCAGTTGCACATGAGGACTTCTGGGCATCACATCATGCCTCACTGCCCCTGGAAGGCCAGCACATAAACAATGGGCTGACTGGATTCCAGAGGTGTGTGCTGGAAGGGACATCCAGTAAAAAGGGTTAAATAATGCATGAAGAGCTTGTGCAGGCTGAGTGTAGCCTCTGATTAGGTCTGAGGACAGCTATGTTTATAGCCTATAGGCTGTCCAATGATCATGATAGTCATTTAGCTCTCTCCTAGAAATACTAGTCTCCTCTCTTGGGACTCCACCTGTCTAGCACAAGCCCCATTTATCTTCTTTTTCATTAATCTTTATCATTTACTACTCAAAAAGTTAAATACTAGTTAAGTAAAATAACTAAAAAAAACCTTACTAAAGGGTTTAAACAACAGATTTGAGCAAGAATCAACGACCCTGAACAATCTAATTGAGATTACGTGTTTAGAATTTTTAAAGAACAAAAGAAAATGAACAGAACGAGAGACATTAGGAATAAAGAATAAAGAAAACTTGAAGAAACAGGGGTATCACTGAAGCATAGGTGGGGTGGTACAGTGGTACAGTGATCGTGTAGCATACACAAAACCAGTGTTTGATCCCTAGCACTAACAAAAGAAAAACAAAGAAAATAGTTGAGAACTTTCCAAAGTTGATAAATTCAACAACTTAAACAAACTAAAAAATACCACACATCATAATCAAAACTAAAGTCACCTGGTTGTTGGTGGGTTGTGCCTGTAATCCAAGCTACTCAGGAGGCTGAGATCTGGGGATCACCGTTTGAAACCAGGCAGAGCAGGAAAGTCTGTGAGATTCTTTTTTTTTTGTGGGTCCAGTCGTGGGGCTTGAACTCTGGGCCTGGGTGCTGTCCCTCAGCTCTTCAGCTCAATGCTAGCACTCTACCACTTGAGCCACAGCGCCAATTCCAGCTTTTTTCTTTTTGCTTATGTGGTGCTGAGGAATCAAACTCAGGGCCTCATGCATGCAAGGCAAGCACTCTACCACTGAGCCACCTTCCCAGCCCCATCTGTGAGATTCTTATCATCAATAAACTGCTCAGAAAAAGCCAGAAGTGGCACTGTGGCTCAAGTGGTAAAGCACCAGCCTTAAGAAAAAGAATCTCAAGGACAATGGGAAGGCCCTGAGTTTAAGCCCCACACACACAAAAAAACCCCTGCCATTACATGCCAAAAAGCTGAGAGCTTGAGGCCATGAGTTCAAAGCCCTGTTACCAGCACCAAAACCAAAACCAAAACTAGCTTATTATCACAAACCACATATTCTAGAAAGTAGTAAGAGATCCTCTTTAAAAACACATACAAAGCCGGGCGCCAGAGGCTCACGCCTGTAATCCTAGCTACTCAGGAGGCTGAGATCTGAGGATCGCAGTTCAAAACCAGCCAGGCAGGAAAGTCCATGAGATTCTTATCTCCAATAAACCAATAGAAAACCGGAAGTGGCACTGTGGCTCAAGCAGTAGAGCGCTCACCTTGAGCTGAAATGCACAGGGGCAGTGCCCAAGCCCAGAGTTCAAGCCGCATGACCAACAACAACAACAAAAAAAAACCCAACACATCCAAGCCAGGTGTCAGTGGTTCATGCCTGTGTAGTCAGGAGGATCACAGTTTGAAGCTAGCTTGAACAGAAAAGTCCATAAGATGCTTACCTCCAATTGACTACCAAAAAAAGCAGGAAGCGTAGCTAGGCCCTGGTGGCTCATGCCTGTAATCCTAGCTACTAAGGAGGCTGAGATCTGAGGATTGCAGTTCAATGCCAGCCTGGGCAGGAAAGTCCATGAGACTCTTATCTCCAATAAACCACTAGAAAACCGGAAGTGGCACTGTGGCTCAAGTGTAGTGCGCTAGCCTTGAGCTGAAGAGCTGAGGGATAGCACCCAAGTCCAGAGTTCAAGCCCCATGGCTGACAAAATAAAAAATAAATAAATAAAAATAAAAAAATAATAATGTACTCTGTGACAAAAATAGTGTAAAAAAGAATAATAGTCTATATAAGATAATTTGAAAGATAAATTAGAATGTTAATGTTAATCCTCAGGATAGCCACTAAGAAATACAAAATAGACTTATTTTTTTTTTTTTGGGTCCGGTCATGGGGCTTGAACTCTGGGCCTGGGCGCTGTGCCTCAGCTCTTCAGCTCTAGGCTAGCGCTCTACCACTTGAGCCACAGCGCCACTTTCGGCTTTTTTCTTTTTGCTTATGTGGTGCTGAGGAATCGAACCCAGGGCCTCATGCATGTAAGGCAAGCACTCTACCACTGAGCCACCTTCCCAGCCCCAGACAAAATAGACTTAAAGACAAAAATCATTAGTACAAAGAATATTCTTTGTTGGTGCCTAGATTGAACCCAGGGCCTCACATATGCTAAGCAAGTGCCCTGTGATAAACTATACCCCTACTCCCCAAGATCAACATTTTATGACTAAAGAGTCAAGCTAACAAGAAGATTTACCAAGTACAAAGGCTGGGGTATAGCTCAATAGTAACAGTGTATGTCTAGCTGCTCAAGGCCCTGAGTTCCCAATAACAGAAGTAGGCACTGATAGCTATTACCTATAATACTAGGAGGATCACGGTTTGAAGCCAGTCTGTACAGAAAAGTGCATGAGTCTCCATCTCCAAAATAACAAAAAGTTGGAGGTGTGGCTCAAGTGACAGACCACCAGCTAAATAAGCTGAGCAAGTTCAAGGACCCGAGTTCAAACCCAGGTACTGACAAAAAAAGTAATTAATAATAATAAAGGGATAAACAGTTGGAGAACTCAAAACTCTATAGTCAGTAATAAAACAATTAGAAAATCAGCGAGGAACTAGAGATGTCATGTCTAAGGTTTACTTAAGCTGCCTCAGAAAAAGTAATAAAGCAAACATAGTGAAAATGAAAATTATTAACTCTTGAGAGAACAAAAATTAAGACATTTATGGCACTGACCTAATTTTCTATATGCTTTTAAGTTATCTAACAAAATTTATCTTAAAAGGAAAAAATACGTTGTATTCTTATGCTGGTAACCATAATGAGTTAATAATAGTAAAATAGTATATTTACATATATTTCTATTTATAGTAATTTTTAAATACCTAAAAAGGCTAGGTTTTTTTTCACTTTTTTTTTTTGGTCGGTTGTGGGGCTTGAACTCTGGGCCTGGGCGCTATCCTTCAGCTCTTCAGCTCAAGGAGAGCACTCTGCCACTTGAGCTACAGCGCCACTTCCGGTTTTCTGGTGGTTTATCAGGGATAGGAGTCTCACGGTCTTTCCTGCCAGGGCTGGCTCTGAACCGCGATCCTCAGATCTCAGCCTCCTGAGTAGCTAGGATTACAGGCGTGAGCCACCAGCGCCCGGCTCACTTTTTGTTTTTATTGCAGTAGTGGGGTTTGAACTCAGGACCTGGCTCTTAATAGGCATGCACTGACATTTGAGCCATGCTCTCAGCCCTCTGCTTTTAGTTATTATTCAGAGTCTCTCACATTTTTCGCAGCCTTGAACAGAAATCCTCCTATCTATACTTCTTGCTTTGCAGAGATTACAAGTGTACATGCCCATGTGGGGTCTTGCTAAACTTGTTGCTCAGGCTGGTTTTGAACTGCAATCATTCCAGTCATCTCTCCTGAGTAGCTGGGGTTAGAGGAGTGAGTCTCTGTGATAGTCTTGGTCATATGACTCACTTTCCACAAAAGGATGTTAAAAAGAAGAGAAACCCAGCAGGGATCAGTGGCACATGTCTGTAATCATAGTACTTTAGAAGTAGAGGCAGAATAATGAGTTTGAAGTTAACTTAGGCTCTGTAGGCAAGACAGTCTCAAAAAAAAATCAAGACCTGGAGATATAGCTTAAAGGTAGAGCACTTGTCTACTATGTGCAAAATCCTGGGTGCAAAAAAAAAAGGGAAAAGGTTTGGAAGAGGGGGTACTAAGGAAGTCTGTTAGTTCCTTTTCTTTCTGCTCTTCTGAACTACAACCTGCTCTGGAAATACAGTAGCTATCTATGACTCTATTAAGGATGCTTGAGACGTTCCTCTTAATTAAATGTAAATACTGTGCCTAACAGATATGCTCAATTAAGGATTTCTTAAATAAATAAGCTTTCTCATACACGGCCAACTGGAATGCATGTTGGTATGACCTTTTTGGAAGGCAATTCATTAATACTTATCAAGAACTTTTGTGTGTGTGCGTGTGCATGTGCATGTGTGTGTGTGCCAAAACTAGGGCCTGAACTCAAGGCCTTAGCATAGTCCCTTAGCTGTATTGCTCAAGGCTGGAGCTCTATCACTTGATCCATAGTTTCATTTCAGGCTTTTTTTTTAATGGTTAATTGGAGATAAGTGTTTCACAGACTCTCCTGCTCTGGCTTTCTTCAAACCACAATTTTTCAAACCACAAACCTCAAATCTCAGCCTCTTGAGTAGGTAGGATTACAGGTGTAAGCCACCTGTTAAGTACCTTAAAAACATTTATATTAACAAACTGTTGGCAATGATGTATTATTGGTATAAGTCTAAACGATCTCCATGATATATTATTAAACAAGAAAAGAAAGAAGTAAGCCGGCACCCGTGGCACACACCTGTAATCCTATCTACTCAGGAGGCTGCGATCTGAGGACTGAAGTTCAAAGCCAGCTCGGGCAGGAAAGACCTTGAGATTCTGATCTCCAATGAAACACCAGAAAACCAGAAATGCCACTGTGGCTCAAGTGGGAGAGCACTAGCCTTGAGCTGAAGAGCTCAGGAGGGACAGTGCCCAAGCCCAGAGTTCAAGCCCCACAACTGACAAAAAAAAAGATGTAGTGGCATATAAAGTAACATTTCAACTGCGTAAAACAAATGTAAAAAGAAATATGACATGCATTTGTTTATTCATAAACCATCTCTAAAAGATAAACTAGAAGTTGTGATTTATTCCAAATGGAGCATCACATTTTTATACTCACAAATTTCAACATTTATACTCATGTATTTTGGGGGGGGGGCGGTCGTGGGCCTGAACTCTGGGCCTGGGTGCTGTCCCTCAGCTCTTCAGCTCAAGACTAGCGCTCTACCACTTGAGCCACAGAGCTACTTCTGGCTTTTTTCCCCTGCCTATGTGGTGCTGAGGAATCGAACCCAGGGCCTCATGCATGCAAGGCAAGTGCTCTACCACTGAGCCACCTTCCCAGCCCAATACTCATGTATTTTAACCCTTTTAAGGTTTCATTCTTAAGAAATTACAAGAAATACATTCACTTAAGATGCTTACTTTAAATGTTATCACTAATTATGAAAATTCCAGAAAAGCTTACATGCTGCACATTAAAGGAGAATTTAGAACTGGGCTCCAGTGGCTCATGCTTACAATCTTACTTACTCAAGAAGCTGAGGTCTGAAGATCATGGTTTAAAGCCAGCCCTGGCAAGACAAGTCCATAGGACTCAGCTCCAATTAACCACCAAAATGCCCGAAGAGGAGTTATGGCTTAAGTGGAAGAGCATTAGCTTTGAGCAAAAAAAGCTCAGGGACAGCACCCAGTCCCTGAGTTCAAGCCCTAGCACTGTTCTCTCAAAAAAGGGAGAACTGAGGTATAATCCATTCAGTAAATATTATGTGTTCATTTAAAATATTTATTTATAAACAAAGACGTAGGAATATACTTATAATATTAACCTTAAAGGCCAGATAGGGCTGGGCGCCAGTGGCTCATGCCTATAATCGTAGCTACTCAAGATGCTGAAATCTGAGTATCATGGTTCAAAGACTCTCATCTTTAATTAACTACCAAAAGAGCCAGAAGTAGAACTGTGGCTCAAGTGGTAGAGTGCTAGCCTTGAGCAAAAAAGTTCAGGAATAGTGCCCAGACCCTGAGTTAAAGACTCAGGACCAGCACAAAATGAAGATCCTTAGTAAATGTAGAGTATTAATCACAAGACAACATATGGCATTAATATCTTCATAGAAGGAAGGTGTAGAAAGAAAAGAGGCATATCAGAAGTTAATGAAAAGAACTAAGTCTAAGCTAACACTAGGAAGGCCAAATAAGACTGAGTGAGAACAGCAGGCTCTTTATTTTCTGGATAACATACATACATCTCAGCATCCTCTATGGCAGACTTTCAGTTTCTCACACCTCCTGGTGCACATGCCCTTTCAGAATATGTCTCCAAAGTTCCCTATCAAGAGGTACAATCTATTTCCCCAGCCCTGGAATCAGGGTATGGGCATGTAACTTGCTCTAGTCAATGGGACAAGAGTAAACATGATACACACAGAGGCTTGAAATATACTTGTATATTGAGCCCTGTCCCTTTCTTGCTACTGGACATCCTCTGCTGTACTGTGAAGAAGCTTAGGCTTGGAAGAGACTATATAGAAAAGTGTCCTATCAATCTAGGTCAGATCCCATACAGCTGAGGGAGATCTTACACCATGCAGCCCCAGACAAGCTAGCTCACATAGAAATAACAGCAATCAACCTTCAGAACCATGAAAACTGATCAACTAGTATTTAACTTTCACAAGTCAAATTATCATTATCATGGTCTATAAAGTTTGTGAATTTTATGAGCTTTAACAATACAACTATTTCTTCCACATCGGGTGATATGTACATTTCTTTCCTTTTGCTTAATGTAAGCTGTTCCCTCTTTCCCTCTCATTCCCTCCCTCCCATCACTGCCCTTGAGTTGCTTAGTTCATTTTATCAATGTCCAGTGCAGTTGATGGGACCCTCTGTTGTATATTTCCCGTTTCCCTCTGCTTCTGTGCCCTCCTCTTAGCTTCCTTCAGATGTGCACACACACACACATATACACACACACAGCATATATGTGGTCAAGAACATGGAGTCATTTAGAAATGATATGACATATTGAATGGAGATCCTTTGTTTCTTGAGTCTGTTTACTTTGTCATATCTCCTTGAATTTTGAATTTAACATCCATGTATCAGGGAGACCATGTGCTGTTTGTCTCTCTGCTCCTGGCTTACCTCGCTCAAAATGATTTGTTCTAGTTTCATCCATTTCCCTGCAAATGCCATTATTTTGTCCTTTCTAATAGCTGCATAATATTCCATTGGATATAGGTACCACCATTTTTGGATCCATTTATGTGTAGTGGGGCATCTGGGTTGTTTCCATATCCTGGCTGTTGTGAACAGTGCGGCAACAAACATGGAGGTGCATGTGTCCTTATATCCTGGTTCCTGTTGCTCAGGGTAGATGCCTAGGAGTGGTATGGCTGAGTCATAGGGGAGATCTATATTTAGCTTTCTGAGGTACCTCCAGACTGCTTTCCAAAGTGGTGGTATTAGTGTACATTCTCACGAGCAATGCAGTAGGGTTCCTCTTTCTCTGCATCCCCACCAACATTTGTCACTGGCTAAATTTAACTAGCGTTGTTTTAAGCCACTAAATTTTGGATAGTTTGTTAAGCAGCAATGACATACAATGTAAAAATCACCCAGCCAATGAAATGGAGAAGGTCACTTTATCCCCCTCTAAATTCTATGTTCCCCTTAGTGATTCCTCAGAGATGACTTCTCAATAGGTAAGTTTTAAACCTTGTAGGATGAAACAGTTAGAATAATTTTCCTCTGTGACAAAAAATTTACCAGAGGGCCAGCATGATGGTATCAGAGGTTCTTAGAAGTCTTAGGATACACTTGATAAAATCTGCTCAAGGTCTTTTTCCTTTCATCTCAACTCAGAGAGTATCAAAATCAACATGTTCCATTGCCTCTAGTTCTGCTGAATTGATAACAAAACTGTGTATCACACACCATTTTAGCTCTAGCATATTATATGTAGGCTAGACAAATGTTTGCCCTGGAGCATTTGAGGTTTAGAATACTGGATCACCTTTAGGACTCCATGGAGCATCATCTGAATTCTTCTTTTTCTTGGGTCGAGATTTCAAAGCAGGGTCATCATCATCAGACTCCAGGGAAGGATAGACTATAGAGAAAAGAGAAACAGAATAAATTAAGATTTCATCCAAAAGGAGGGACAGAATAATACGTATCTAAGTTCTGCCAACTCCCATACAAATATGTCCTTTATGCCATTCACACTCAAGCAGGAATTCCTGAACGTATCACATACATTTATAACTTTTGTACCCTTTTAAGCAAAAGTTTTACCCTTGCACTAACCTAATTCTTTTACTTGATTTTTCTGGCAGTATTGGGTTGAACTCGGGCATCATGCTTACTAGCCAGGTGTTTTATCAGAGACACGCCTCAAACCTTATTTTGCTCTGGTTATTTTGAGATATGGTTCACTTCCTGCCCGGGCCCACACATGTATGACAACTATTTTTTTTAGGCTTCTTTTCATTGCACCCACCACCACATCCAGCTTCCCTCTGTTGAGATGGAGTCATTTATACTTTATATGAGTCTCCCAAGAAGCTAACATTACAGGTGTGAGCTACAAGTGCCCAGGTTTGATTCAATCATCCAACATCTATCCAGTGACTGAGTTATCTTTTATAATTCAGCTCTAGAATTTCTCCCTTTAATAAGTCTTCCCTCATGTTACTAATCTGAGTCAGACACCTGCAACAAAATACTAGTAAATCAAATTTTGTAGCATAAAACCATGGCCAAGTACAGTGGCTCAGGCCTATAATCCCAATTATTTGGAGAAATGGAGAACTGAAATTTGAGGCCAGACTAGGTAAAAAGTCAGTGAAACTCTATCTCAAAGAACAAGCCAGGCATAGCGGTTCATGTTTGCAATCTAGTACATGGGATAGGATAGGAAGATTACAGTTGATGCCAGCTCCAAGTCAAAGCAAGACTCTATTTGAAAAATAAAGCAAAAAGAACTGGGTACCTGTTCTCAAGCATGAGTCTCCAAGTTCAAGCCCCAGAACTTCCCCCCCAAAAGAAGAGAGTATCATGTATTATGACCAAATGGGATCTATCCTAGGAATCCAAGAATAACCAACATGAGGAAAATCAATATAACAGATATTAGTATAACAAAAGACAAAGTAACCAAAACAAAATGTGATAGAGTAGAAAAAGCATTTGACAAAATGAAGATTAAAGAAAAATTCTTAAAAATACAATGGCACTTGGAGAGCCCTGCAGGGAGTCTCTCTGCATGATAAATTTGACTATCTCGCTGGAACATCTCCAGGCTGTTTACTGAATCTGGTCCTTTCATCCTGCCCCAAACAAAGACCAAGTAGCTGCTAAGGTCCACCTTTTCACACTGCCCTAAGCAAACATCCTGCAGCTGCTATGGCCAATGAAAAAGCTTCCTTACTCTAAGCATATAAATACCCTTGTGTGAAAAATAAAAATTGGCAGCTTGATCAGAATCCTTGTCTTGCTGTCCTTCTTCGTGTCTCTTGTCCCTTCATTCCTTCTCGCTTAGGTTCATTGCCCTCGTTGAAGTCCTGCGGGTCGGGACAGGCACTTACCAAGATACAGGGCAATTATGAAACCCACATCACACGCAACAGTAAAAGACTAAGAGCTTTCCTCTAAGATCAAGAATATAAGACAGGGGCTAAAGATATAGCTCAGATGGTAAAATACTTGCTTAGCTTGTGCAGGGTCTTGTCTTCAACAGCTAGTACTACAAAACAACAAAAAGAGTAAGACAAAGATAACCATTTTCAGCGCTGCTCTCATAACACTGTACTGAAAGATCAAGCCAGAGCAATTGGACTAGAATATATCCACATTGGAAAGTAAGAAGTAAAATGATCTCTATTCACAGATTATCTTAATCTGTATACCCAAATAATAAAGAATCCATTCCCCCAAAAGACAATTCAGCTAGTTATGCTACAGACAAATAGTAAAGTATTTATCAATATACAAATGTACAAATAAGCTGTTTATATATATTAACAATAAATAATACATAAAGGAAATTAAGAAAACACTTCCATTTACAATAGAATCACAAGAATAAGTATGGCCAGGCACTGGTGGCTCATGCCTATAATCCTAGCTACTCAAGAGGCAGAGATCTGAGGATCACCATTCAAAGCCAGCCCAGACAGGAAAGTCTGTGAGACTCTGACTTCCAATTAACCACCAGAGAACTGGAAGTGGCGCTGTGGCTCAAGTGGTAGAGTGCTTGCCTTGCGCTGAAGAGCTCAGGGACAACGCCCAGGCCCAGAGTTCAAGCCTCATGAAAGAAAGAAAGAAAGAAAGAAAGAAAGAAAGAAAGAAAGAAAGAAAGAAAGAAAGAAAGAAAGAAAGAAAGAAAGAAAGAAAGAAAGAAAGAGAGAGAGAAAGGAAGGCAGGCAGGCAGGCAGGCAGGCGCGCACACAAAGAAAGAAAGAGAGAGAGAGAAAGGAAGGAAGGAAGGAAGGAAGGAAGGAAGGAAGGAAGGAAGGAAGGAAGGAAGGAAGGAAGGCAGGCAGGCAGGCGCACACACACATATACACATGAATAAGTATGAATAAATTTAACTATGTAAACATAAGATATATATAGTGAAAGTTATTCAATATTGTTAAAAGAAATTAAGGAAGATATCAACAGATTGAGAAACAGCTTATACTCTTAAGATGGCAATACCACACAACATGATCTATAAAAATGCTAATGGCCATTTTTGTAGAAATGGATAAGTTGCTCCCAAAATTTGAATTAAATAGCAAGGGACTCTGAACTGCTTAAAAATATCTTAAATCTGTTTGGACTTATCAACAACTGAAATGTATTAGTTTTGGAGGCTAAAGCGGCCAAGATAAGGCACCAACAGATTTCATGTCTGATAAGAACCACTCTCCTAGACATAAATACATGGCATTCTTCTCACTGAGCCTTCACAAGATCAAAAAGACAAGAGAGTTCCGTGGTTATCTTTCATAAGGGCAATGTGACCTAACAACCATACCCCAAATACCATTAAATAGGGGTAATGTTTCAATATATGAACTTTGGAGGGATGCAAATATATCAATAATCCTGAAAAAGAGTAATGTTGGAGAATTCACATTTCCCAGTTTTAAAATTTAGACAAACTGTACTAACCAAAACATATGGCACTGACATAAGAATAGACTTATAGATTGACTAAATAGAATTAAGAATTCAGAAAGAAATTCATCTATCTATAGCTAATAAATTTTGACAAGATCATTTAATGAGGAAATAATGGTCTTTGAGATTTTTTTTGGGGGGGGGCGGTCATGGGGCCTGATCTCTGGGCCTTGGAGCTGTCCCTCAGCTCTTCAGCTCAAGGCTAGGGCTCTACCACTTGAGTCACAGCACCACTTCTGGCTTTTTCTGCTTATGTGGTGCTGAGGAATTAAACCCAGGGGCTCATGCATGCAAGGCAAGCACTCAACCACTAAGCCACCTTCCCAGCCTGAGATGGTTTTAAATATAGAGTAAGAAACTAAATTAGTAATTTCAAATGAAATACTAAAAATCATTCAAATAATTCAAATGATGGCAGGAGATAGGTAAGAGAAACAAAAAGCAGATGCAACAAGGGAAAAAAATTTTAAAAATGGTAAATATCCGAACATGTCAATAATGACTTCAAGTCTAAAAAACACCCAAGTGAAAGAGATTTTACAATGCCATATGCAAGAAACCAACTTTAATTGTAATTATATAATTAGGCCAAAAAGAAAAGGATAGAAAATCTCATGTCATTCCAACACTAATTAAAGAATGCTGATTGTATACATGATCAAAGTTATATAATAATCCCTGTGGGGCAATATTGAGGTTTGAACTCAAGGGCCTTACACTGGTAGGCAGGTTCTCTATTATGAGTCCGATCCTCAATCATTTTAAATCTGGACTGCTTTATCAACAGATATATGAAATGAAAACAGGTATGACTGAAAGGGGAAGTATGACTTATAAAAATTTGGTGGAGGGCTGGGAAGGTGGCTCAGTGGTAGAGCGCTTGCCATGCATGCATGAGGCCCTTGGTTTGATTCCTCAGCACCACATATGCAGAAAAAAAAAGCTGGAAGTGGTGCTGTGGCTCAAGTGGTAGAGCACTAGCATTGAGGTGAAGAGCTGAGGGACAGTGCCCAGGCCCAGAGTTCAGGCCCATGACTGGAATCCCCCCCCAAAAAAATTTGGTGGAATACTGGGAGCCAGTGGCTCACATCTGTAATCCTAGCAATTCAGGAGGCTGAGATCTAAAGATTGCAGTTCAAAGCCTGCCCAAGAGACTCTTACCTCCAATAAACAACTAAAAAAAATCCAAAAGTAGAGCTACCATTCAAGTGGTAGCACACACTAGACTTGAGCAAAAAATCCAGGGCTCAGGCCTGTCCCTGGATTGTCAGTCCCAGGACTGACACACACACAAAAACAGAAATTGGTGAATGGAGCCAATGTGGTTAAGAGTGAATTCAAAGCATTAAGCTTTTACTTTAGAAATGAAAATAAACAGTTCTTGGATGGATATTTTTTAAAACCTAGCTTTTAAAATCATAATGATCAATTAAGATAGTCAAACCATGTCCAACACCTTCTTAAGAAATAACTATACAAGCCGGGCACCGGTGGCTCATGCCTCTAATCCTAGCTACTCAGGAGGCTGAGAGATGAGGATTGCAGATCAAAGCTAGCCTGGGCAGGAAAGTCTGTGAGACTCTGATCTCCAATTAACCACCAGAAAATCAGAAGTGGTGCTGTGGCTCAAGTGGCAGCCTTGAGTTGAAGTGCTCAGGGACAGTGCCCAAGCCCAAAGATTAAGCCCCACAATGGACAAGTAAAAAGAAAAGAAATATCCATACAAAAGTAGCAGTTCTATTAATTAAATCATTATATTAATGAATTAATAGAAAAATACATTCATGTGAAAATAATCCTAGAATTTGTTGAAACCTACTATTCAATCTTAAACTAGAGAGACACTCTTCTGAACTTTATGCGAGTAAAATAAGAGACTTACATATTAAAATGAAGAAATAGTTGCAGCACAACCCCTTTATAGTCAAGGTTATAAGTACTAGAAAGAAAGGATATCATAAGCTGAATTGTCTTTCCGTAAAATTTTCATAATTTAACCCTAACCCCCACTACCTCAATGTGAATGTATTCACACACGGGCATTTCAAATAGATAAGGAAGTAGTGCTGTGGCTCAAGTGGTAGAGCACTAGACTTGAGCTGAAGAGCTCAGGAACAGCATCCAGGCCCAGAGTTCAAGCCCCTTGATCGACAATAATAATAATAATAATAATAATCAAGAAGTAGATAAGTTAACCTGAGGCTGTTAGGATAGGTCCTAATTCATTGTGATATCCACTGAGATAAATTTAGGTGTCTTTACAAAAAGAGATTAGGACACTCATATAGCTCTGTGTGTACAAAGGATAACCCTGTGGAAAGTCAAAAGGCAGGCCAATTGCAAGCCAAGTGGAGGTTTCCTGACAATAAAGCGAGGAAATAAGTTTCTATGTCTGTGTGTTCTGGGGTCTGAACTCAAGGGCCTAGGAGCTGTCCCTAAGCTTTTTTATTCAAGATGAGTGCTCTACCACTTGAGCCACAGCACCACTTCCAGCTTTTTTGAGTAGTTGTTTAATTGGAGATAAGATTCTCACAGGCTTTCCTGCCCAAGCTGGCTTAGAACTGTGACCCTCAGATCTCAGCCTCCTGAGCAACTATGATTGCAGGTGTGAGCCACCAGTGCCCAGCTGGTTTCTGTTTTTGAAGACATTCAAGTTTGTGGCATTTTGTTACAGTAACCTTACCTAACTAATATAGGACACTCAGGTCACCTATTTCAAGAACTCAAGACATTTAACTAGAAAATTAATAGGACTAATAAGTTAGCCTAATGAAGGAATCAATATGGGAAAAATCAACTATTTTCTTATATATTAGAAATAGCCAATTATTTACACACACACACACACACACACACACACACACAATTAAAAAGATGACACTTTTAAGTAGGAATCAAAATAAAATACTAATGAACAGAAGAAAATAAAGATAAATATATGGATATATCCCATTTCTTAGTAGAAAAACAAAATGGAAGCTAGGTGCCAGGTCCTCACACCTGTATTCCTAATCAGGAGGTCATGATCATAATTCCAAGCCAACTTAGACAGACAAACCCTTAAGAGTCTTATCTCCAATTAACCACCAAAAAGCTGGAAATGGAGCTGTTGCCCATGTCATAGAGCACTAGCCATAAATGAAAATGATAAGGGACAGCACCTAGGCACTGAGTTCAAGCCCCAGAACTAATACATAAATACAAACACTATATAAAAGACAGACAAAATAGTCTGTTTTGTCACTGTTCATACTCATAAGGTAAATAGAGGAATGATGTACATGTTGTTCCAGAACTTGCATTAATTCAAAAGTAATCTTTCTTAACATTTGCTTTTTAAACCAATTAGTGGTAGATTTTCCCACAACCAGAGTGAAAGCCTTAGCAATATGTGATGATAGAAAGGAAAAAGAGTGCAAGCCTGTTCGTATAAAATTAAGTATGTGTGGAACAGGAGATTGGGGCTAAGAAAGCATATGAAAAATTTACAAGAACATTTCCCTCAGTGTTAAAATAGGAAAGGGGGTCTAAGAGTATAGCTCATTGGTAAAGCACTTGCTTAGCATGTGCAAGGCTGTGGATTTGATCCCCAGTACTACAAACAAATATAAAAAAAGATAGATGAAATCTGGCTCATATTTTAGATTTTAGTTTGAGGAAGCTGCCACCTTTTTCAGTAAATGCAATCATAAATCCACATCTGGAAAGGGAATGCCTGAGCCTAGGGTTTAATGCTAGAGAGGATTTGCTCTTTCCATAAAAATAATTTGTACATGTAAATCTTAATTTAAAAATCCTAATAGAATTGACAAGCTGCTTCCAAGCTGTGGAATGGAAAAAGCTCATCAATTGTCTGTACAGTCTGGAAAAAATTAAGAACAAGTAAAGCACTTTTTGTTAAGCTGTCTCTCCAGGGTTGCTGGACAAAGCAGGGAGGAAGAAGCAGAGGCTGAGTGAGCTGTTTGTTCTAAGAAGATTTCTTAAACCAGGTCCAGATGTCTTGGCTGCAAGTCGTTGTGATTAGCTGATGAAGGTGGACTGGGTGGCCAGGGGAACTTGGCATCTTCCTAATACCAATCAAAGCTTAGCCCAGAGATGATAAAAGTTTACAGAACAACTGCATTCTACAGAGGGAATTTGCTCCATCACAATCAAAGCCTATAGTAACTCAACTACAGTATTGCTACAATAAACAGACAAGACTCTTTTTTTTCTTTTTTCTTGTCTGAAACTGAGATTTGAATTCCATACCTGATGTTTTCACTCATTGGCTGGCATTCTATCAACTAAGCCACACCTCCAACTTCGATAAGACTGATTTTTAAGGAATACATTTTATAAAAATAAATAAAATATTAAAAATACCTAACTCAGGGCTTACCAGGTTGTAAAGCAATGGCAATAACATTTTATATATATTTACTTAATCCTCACACCAACCCATGGGCTCCCAACAGGGAGTTAACTTGTTTACTCAAAGCCACATAGCTAATAAGGCACAGATTTTTAACTAAAATAGAACCACATATATTTAGTTTATGACAAAGGTGAACTTCAAATAAAGACGATAATGATAACCAAATCAACAAATGGTGCTGCACTGATTGCTCATGTAGAGAAAAAGTTAGAGTTTTACTTCCAACAATTCACAAAACTTGACTCGAGAAAAAGAGCTAAATATTTAATTTGTAATCAGGTTTTAGATAGGAGGTATGAAAGGGAGTTCTTATCTAAAATATTAGATACAAAAATTATTTTTAAAAAAGGCTGAAAATGTGGTTTAGTGGTACAGTGTATGCATGAAGCCCTGGGTTCGATTCCTCAGTACCACATAAACATAAAAAGCCAGAACTGGTGCTATGGCTCAAGTGGTATGGTGCTAGCCTTGAGCAAAAGAAGCTCAGGGACAGTGCCCAGGTCCTGAGTTCAAGCCCCAGGACTGGCAAAAAAAAAACAAACTATAAAAATTACAAAGGTGCTGAGTATCAGTGGCTCACTGTTCAAAGCCAGCCTGGGTAGGAAAGTCCATGAGACTCTTATCTCTGATCTCCAATTAACCACCAGAGAACCAGAAGTGGTGCTGTGGCTCAAGTGGTAGAGCACTAGCCTTGAGCTGAAGAGCTGAGGAACAGTACCCAGGTACAGAGTTCAAGTCCCACGACCAAAAAAATAAAAATATTACAAAGGCCAGTGGCTCACGCCTGTAATCCTAGCTACTGAGATCTGAGGATTGCAGTTCAAAGCCAGCAGGCAGGAAATTCTGTGAGACTCTTTATCTTCACTTAACCACCAAAAAAAAAAGCCAGAAATGGAATGGGGATTAAAATGGTAGAGCACTAATCCTGAGCACAAAAGGTCATGGCTAGCACCTAGGCCCTAAATTCAAGCCCTAGTACCAGCTACAATTTTTTTTTTTGCTGGTCCAAGGGCTTGGATTCTGTTCTTGAGCTTCTTTTGCCCAAGGCTAGCACTCTACCACTTAAGCCACACAGCCACTTCTGGCTTTTTCTGTGATTCATTGGAGATAAAGAGTCACATGGACTTTTCTGCCTGGGCTGGCTTCAAACCACGATACTCAGATCTCAGCCTCTCAAGTAGCTAGCATTACAGGCGTGATCCACCAGCACCTGTCATTTTTCTTTTCTTTTCTTTTTAAAGGAAAATATTAACTTCTAAATGGTTTAAAAATTAACTCTTCACTTAAATCATATCCACTTCAC
This sequence comes from Dipodomys ordii, assembly GCF_000151885.1. Taxonomy (NCBI): domain Eukaryota; kingdom Metazoa; phylum Chordata; class Mammalia; order Rodentia; family Heteromyidae; genus Dipodomys; species Dipodomys ordii. The sequence continues at coordinate 70,982 of NW_012267437.1, forward strand.
ATACAAGTCAGAAAAAAATACAAAGGCATAACTGGTTAATTTGGGGGGAGAGTTGTTATGTGCCTTGTATATGCTAGGAAAGCTATCTGTCACTGAGCTTCAAAATCCTTTTCCTTTTGTTTACATTAGGGTTTGAAATCAGATCCTTGTGCTTGCAAATCAGGTGTTCTACCACTTGAAGCACTGTCAGCTACTTTTTCTTTGCATTATTTTTGAGATAGAGTCTCACTTTATGCTTAGGCTGGCCTGGATTGCAATCTTCCTATTTGTGCTATCCTTTGCTAATAGGAGAACAGGCATTGAATACCTGTACCAGTTACTGCCCAGTTAGTGGTTGAGATGGAAGTCTCAAGAAATTTATGCCTGGACTGTTCTCAAACCTCAATTCCTCCAATCTTGATTCTTAAATAGATAAAATCATAGACATGAGTCACTGTGCCTAGCAAAAATCTGATCTTCTACATGCTAAAATACAACAAAGAAAACATTTTTTTTATAAATTAAGAGTGAAGGAAAGCACTGAAAGTGGCTGCCTATGCTCTAGTTCTGGGGCAAGGATTAGTTGATGGTTTAATAAAGCACAAGGTGATCAAAGTAGACACAGAAGGGTGGGAAAAGGGGGAAAGATAAACAGGAACAAATCATGGAAAACTGCAAGGAAGATAGCTAGAAGTTAGGATTTCACTATATGTGTTATAAGACTCCACCAGAGGCTGTAAGAGGAATGAATAATTCAAGTAGGCCTGGAGTCATACACTTGCAATCCCAGCATTTAAGAACTCAAGGCATACCTTGCCCATGTAATTGTAATCCCTCTGTATGGTATTTTCACAATTAAAAAGAAGAAAAAGAACTCAAGGCAGTAAGTGGCGCTGTGGCTCAAGTGGTAGACCATTCCCCTTGAGCTGAAGATCTGAAGGACAGCGCCCAGGCCCAGAGCTCAAGCCCCACGACTGACCAAAAAAAAAAAAAGAACTCAAGGCAGAAAGACTCAGAGTTCATAGCCAACTAGGGTATACAGCAAGTTCCAGGCCAGTCTAGAGTTCTCAAAAAAAAAAAAAAAAAGAGAGCAAGCAATAGATTAGACCTCCTGTTGTAAGTTAATCCCTCAACTTTGATTCAGAAAAGGACATAGGAAGTGAGGTAAGGAGTCTTCCAGAAGACTTGGACACTTCAGTGATGAATGACTGGTAGCACTAGAATAAGAGTTGCCCTGTTCTTGCTTTTCCCCAGTGAAGCTTAACTATATGAAGGCCTGCATAAATATGAGACAAAAACTATATTATTGTCAACATATTCAGAACATATAAAAATGTGCTCCAACACTAAAGCCCTTGCTTTCTCGGCCAGGTTTTCATCTTTTTCTTTTTTGTCGGTGGTGGGGCCTCAATTCTGGGCCTAGGCACTGTCCCTCAGCTCTTCAGCTTAAGGATAGTGCTCTACCACTTGAGCCACAGCACCACTTCCGGCTATTTTTGCTTTTGTGGTGCTGAGGAATTGAACCCAGGGCCTCACGCATGCAAGGCAAGCACTATACCACTGAGCCATCTTCCCAGGCCCCAGGTTTTCATCCTATTTAACCATATGTATATATCTAGCAGAGTACCTATAGATCAATTTTAAAATCCCAATAGAAAAATGAACGAGCTTGCCTAGAAAACCTAAGTCCCCAAGTTCCGCTACAATTTTTTTTAAGAATATATAGGCAAATCATAAAAAAGGAATAAAGAAGAGATGGTAAATATGTAAAATAAACTAAAATACCTCTTGCTGTAAGATTTAAAAAGCTGACAAGTCAGACAGCAGTTGTATGCCTGTATCCCTAACTACTCAGGAGGTTGAGATCTGCAAAATCACAGACCGAAGCCATCCAGGGCAGAAAAGTCCATGAGACTCCAGCAAAAGGCTGGGCTAGAGGTGTGGCTAAAAGAGGTAGGTACCAATTGACCAAGTAAGTCAAGTGAATGTGATACTCAAATTCTAGTACTACCAAAAAAATGTGGATAATATTGTGTCACTGTGAGGAAACAGGTATTCTCATATACTCCTTAAACATTTTCCCTTTAGGAGGGGCTTTGGCATTTATCTTGTACATAACCTTCAACTCAGCAGGCCTATAAGCTTTAGAATGATATTAGCAAGCATTATGGGCCCTAGGGTTATGACAAGATTTTTCACTGAAGTATTTTGTTAGTAACAAACAGCTGATTAACTGGTTAACTGGTTAACTAAAGTTAACCAGTTAAACAACTGGTTAACTAAAGTTAACCAGTAGGGAACAATTAAGATACACATCAATGCTAAAGATGCTAGACAGCAAGTATATCTCTATTTATTGGTTAAGTACATCTCTATGTACTAATCTTGTAAGATATCCAAGCTACACCTATTAAAAATATTCACCTTGATGGGTGCTGGTGGCTCATGACTATAATTCAAGCTACTGAGATCTGAGGGTCATGGTTCAAAGCCAGCCCAGGCAGGTATGTTTGTGAGCCTCTTATCTCCAATTAACCACCGAAAGCCATAAGTAGAGCTGTGGCTCAAGTGGCAGAGAGCTACCTTTGAGCAGAAAACCTCAGGGACAGCACCCAGGCTTAGAGTTCAACACCCAGGACCAGCACATACAAAAGGAATCCATCCATCCATCTGTACAAGTATGACATATCAAAAGAAAAGGTATACAAGAAACTGAGGAATTTTTGCTTTCTCGGGTTTAAATCTTGGTCAATATTGGTGTAATTTATGAAATACTAATAAAATTTCTTACATTATATAAAACAGAGCTTTATACTATTATATTCAAATCTTACCTTAAAAAGGATTAAATTTTTAGGACTCGTTTTCTAGATGTAAAAGTCCTTTGAATGATCAGTGCAGTTGTCCTTCAGTATCCAAGGGAAATTGCTTCTAGTACTCTTATCCCCAACCAAAATTTGTGGATACTAGTCTCTTATATAAATAGTCTCTTATATATTTGTATATAACCTATATTCATGATCTTATATACCTGGAATCATCTCTAGACCACATGCTATATCTAATACAAAATAAATTCTGTTACAATATGGTTTTGGTTAGGGGAAAATAACAAGTAAAAAGTCTGTACATGTTCTGTACAGATATAACTTTTCCCAAATACGTGGAAAGCTGACTGTATACCTCTGCAGGGAGTTCTGGCTAATACAGAACATAAACAAATACTGGCGATAGAAGTAAATAAGCGGGAGAGAAAGAGTTGCCAAATTAAGAATTAGATGTTACTAAAAACAGATGACAGCTCATTAAAGAGCTACTAGCTCTGTGAAAGCATAATCTCTAATTCATACATCAACCTGTGAGATATCCCCATTTTACAGAATAAGAAAACATGGCTAAAAGAAACTATCAGGCTTAACGTTCATTACTGGCTGCTCTTTCCTGGGACTGGGGTTGAGATTGGAAGTCAGGGGATCCCTTCTAGCTGGCTGCTCATAATTAGCTGTCCTTACTATATTCTGCGTCCTTGAAGCATGCTCCCAAGCTGTCCTGTTCATCCAGACTGGCATTTTCCTCTTCCTCGCTCTCAGGTTTCCAGTATGCTGGCCGCTTGATGGGTCGTTTCCCTGGGACACGCTGGGAAGCTGGACTACTAGACACAGTGCCCAGACCACTACTGGAGCTTGCACTGCTTCGTTCCTGCCCCCCAGTCCACCAGGCCTGCAGGCTGGAGGTAGCTGGGGAAGACGATGAGGACTGCAGATTGGCCATGCACAACATGCCCTGGATAGCCTCTTGAGTGCTAGGCGAGGCTGGAGCCTCACTGTAAGGGACAGAGGAGAAATGCTGAAGGAGCTTCTGTAGTTAATGGGAAGAAACCAACCAGTTATCAGAACAGTGAGGAAAGGGGAATAACAACAATAGGGTCCAATGTGGAAGGAGAAAATCATCTAAGGTGGAAAACTAGAAATCAAGCTACCTGATCAAGACAGTAACAAAGACTGTTTTCAAGAAAAGCAGTCCTCCTTGCCAAAATGCTCTCTATAAACAGCAGAAAATGTGGCAAAAATGGGGGTTTCTCCTTTCTGTTGATCCATGTGCACTCTCCTTAAAAAAAACTTTATTAGTGTATTTCAATTTGTCTCACTTTGGAATTTCCATACATATGTATATTATACTTTGATCATACTAACCCCATTTATTGTCCTTTTTCCTATTGTTCCTCCCTCAATTTTTTTCTTTTATGCTGGTCCTGAGGCTTGAACTCAGAGCCGGGGTACTGTCCCTGAGCTTTTGTGCTCAAGGTTAGTGCTCTACTCCATGAGCCATAGCTCTACTTTTGGCTCTTTGGTGGTTAATTGGAGATAAAGAGTCTTACAGACTTTCCTGTCAGGGCTGTCTTTGAATCATAATTCTCAGATCTCAACCCTGAGTAGCTAGAATTACAGTTGTGAATCACTAGTACCTGACTCCTCCCCCAGTTTTTAAACAGATTTTGTTGGGCTTCATTATACCATCTTCTTACATAGTTCTCTTTCTGACTCTTCTAGCTCCTCTTGCAACTACTAACACTCACTCCCTGCCAGATCTTAAATTTCTCAAGACAAGTTTCATGTCTACCTTATTCTTTCAGCCCAATTGTCTTAGATAATGCTTGGTCTGTTTACATGGCTCTCAGTAAGCCAAACTTGGTGGTGCACATCTGTAACATCAACACTAAAGAGCTGAGACAAGAGAACTTTGAGTTCAAGGACAGTCTGAGACATATAATGAGACCATGACTCAAAAATAACAGAAATAGGGCTGGGAAGGTGGCTCAGTGGTAGAGTGCTTGCCCTTCATGCATGAGGCCCTGGGTTCAATTTCTCAGCACCACGTAAACAGAAAATGCCAGAAGTGGCGCTGTGGCTCAAGTGGCAGAGCACTCGCCTTGAGCTGAAGAGCTGAGGGCCAGTGCCCAGGCCCAGAATTCAGGCCCCACCACCAAAAACAAAAACAAAACAAAAAAACAGAAATAAATACATAAATAAATAAAATTTTAAAATGGCTCAGTATCTGCTGATTGGCCTAGCCCTTTGCACAGGCGGAGTGTAATGTTAAATACTAGCCTGTAAAAACAAAATGAAAGCCAATACTCACGTGAGGGCAGTATAGTCAGGTCCCCCCACCTGCCTGCTGGCCTTAAGTAGATCAAGAATTCCACCAGCTCCACTTCCATTCCCAAGCTTGCCTTCAACCCCTTCCACCATGTCCTCATCGGTTGTATAGTCTTCCTGTTGGTTAAAAAAAGTCTATCACCTCACTTGTTCAGGATTGATCTAGTTAATCTCCAAATTAAGACTGATAATATCTAGTATCTAGGTTGATAACTCCTAATATGTTCTGAGCACCAAGTATAGACAAAGTAGAAATCATAATAACCATTCTTTCATCTTAATCTTAATCTTTGTGACGTATTATACCTTCTATTCTACAGATAAATTCTACGTTGTTGAGATCTCAGCAAAGTGAATACTTTGTGTAAGGTCACACCAATATTTCAAATCAGATACTTTTTGTTTAAACATACTGCCTTAAAAATATTTCAACTATATTGTAATCTCCAATTTATATGCTGCACTGAACTTAGCATGCAACATTTTTTTTACAGTATTTCAGAAACTGAATCCACAGAATCCCTTAGCTTTTTCTTCAACTATAACAACAATCTGTCTTAAATCTCCATGGTCAGAATGAACGAAGACCATACACAGGCAGGATCCTACCTCAATGTCAAATTCAACTTCTCCTGGTTCACGAACCCGGTTGGGATCAGAGCAAGGCTTCGCACGGGGCAATTTCCGGGGAAATTCTAAAACACAATGGAATAGAATTATTATAAAGTTAAGATTAGCACCTAAGAATTACTATAAATTTAAGATTAGCACCTAAGTGAAATCATCAAGGGAAAGAAAGATTACAATTTTCTTGGAACTAATAACAACCAGCAATTTAGAGAAGTGAGGAATTAACTCAAAGATAAGTTTTTAAAGCAAAGTAAACAACAGAATTCTCTATAGCCTGGTAAATCAAATATCAACAAACTCTAGCCTAAGGTCTTGAGTCTATGGAATGCAACAAAAAACAAATGTAAAATGGTCAGGGCAGAAAGAAGAGATACCCACTTGGTCTTAATATCAGGGCTGCCTTCTCCTTTCCCAGTCGCTCATCAATTTGCAGTTCATCATCTGAATCCAAGTCAAACTGATCTTCCATCACCTGTTCTGTCACCAACTTTGACTTGCCTGCCTTCTTTGCAATTTTGGCTCTACGAGACTTGGTTAAATTCTTCACTTTTTTGGTACTGGAGAAACAAACAGGGAGTATACAAAAAGGGTCATGTGAAATATAAAGATGATAGGGCTAGGAATGTAGCTCTTTGATAGAATGCATGCTAGAAATGTACAAATTCCTAGGTGCAATCGTGACTACAAAAAAAAAAGTAAGATAGAAAACCTCCTCAAATTGCTCTATAAATTCATGCAATTCCTATCAAAATCTGCCCAGTTTTGAAAAATGATAGTAAAAAGTATATATCTGTATAAATATATACATACACACATATCTCAGTAAAGGAAAAACTTAAAGTAGCCAATATTGCTGTGAAAAAGAGCAAAGTCAAGAATTTGCTTCAAACTTCAAATCAAAACTTACTACATGCTGAAAAGGGAGGGAGGAAGGGTGAACAAATGTTAACTATGCTATTCAGTATACACTATGTGGAAAATGACATATGTAACTTGGGGGCAAGGATGGGAAGGGAAAACTGGGAGAAAATAAAGGGGTGATACTGTCCAAAATAAGCCATTAGCAGACTTATGAAATAGTAGCCCCTCTGTACAACACCTTAATAACAAAAAACTTATTCTAAAAGGACTTACTATATAGCTACAGTAGTCAAGGTAATGTGATGCTGGTGAAAATAAATGGAACATAATTGTGAGTCCAGAATAAACTATTAAATTTAAGATAAAAATGATACGCAGACAACTAGCAATCCACTTGAAAAGAAATGAATGTGGACTTCAACCTCGTATCATATATAAAAATTAACTCAAAATACATCATAAATCTAAGAATAAAGGCTAAAACTATAAAACTGCTAGACAAAATCAAAAGACAATTCCTCTCTGATCTGGGATTAAGTAACTTTACTGCTTCAAAAGAAACCATGAAGAAAATCCAGGCATGGTGGCATATACCTGTAATCTCAGCAGGAAACTGCTGAGCCAAGAGGACCTCGTTTAAGGCCAGCCTGAACTACACCTATTTTAGAAACAGAAAGAAAAAGAAAGAAGAAAAAAGGGAGGAAGTAAAAAGTCAAGCTAAAGAAATGTTTGCAAATTATTTATCATTTGTACACAGAATATTTAAATGACTCTGAAAACTCAATTATAACAAGAGTCAATTTGCCAGGCACTGAAGGCCCACGCCTGTAATCATAGCTATTCAGGAGGCTGAGATGTGAGGATCGCAGTTCAAAGGCAGCCCAGGCAGGAATGTCCGTGAGACTCTGATCTCCAATTAACCACCAGAAATCCAGAAGTGGAGCTGTGGTTCAAGTGGTAAAGTGCTCACCTTGAGCTGAAGTGCTCAGGGACAGTGCCCAGGCCCAAAAAGACAAAAAGAAAAGAAAGGAAACAAACAAGAAGATACTACTTTATACCCATCTGAATGACTATAATCAGAAAATAAAACAATAACAAAGCCAGGCATTGGTGGCTCACACCTAGCTATCCAGGAGGCTGTGATCTGAGGATCACAACTCCAAGCCAGCCTAGGCAGAAAAGTACATCAAAGAAACTCTTATCTCCAACAAACTACTCAGAAAAAACTGGAAGTAGTGCTGTGGTTCAAGTGGTAGAGTGCTACCCTTAAGAAAAAGAATGTCAGGGACAGTGCCCAGCCCAAGTTCAAACCCTAGGACTAGCACAAAAAAATACAATAACAAGTGTTAGCCAAATATATGGAGAAACTCGTGATTGCTGGTAGAAATGTAAAATGGTAGAGACTTTGGAATGTTTACCAGTTTCTTAAAAAGCTACACATAGACCTAAAAGTTTACTCTATGTGAGGTCCAAAGATTTAAGTCCACATAAAAACCTGAATACAAATGCAAAGAGCATCATTATTCAGAAGAGCTCCAAAGTAGAACCAATCCAAGAAATTATGGAGTTGGAGGTGTGGCTCTGGTGGTAGAGTGCTAGCCCAAGCATCAGATACTAAGTTCAAGTCCTGGCCTTAGGGGAAAAAAGTATAAATTACATTTTAATGTAGCATATTTGTGGAACAAGAGTGCATCACAGCTATAATCCTAACAAAAAAAGACTAGATATAGGGATGTGTGGCTCAAGTGCAGAGTGGCAGACATAATGAAAAAAATGGAGAGCAAAAAGCCTTAAAATCAAGCCACCGTACTACCAAAATGAATGAATAAATGAAAAATGTTGCACATCTATAAAATATATTATAAAATCACCAGATAATGATACATGCTTTATTATAGATGAATTGCAAAATCATTATCTGCTAAGTGAAAGAAGTCAAACAAAAAAAGAGCACAGATACTCCATTTGTATGAAATTTCTAGAAAAACAAATATAGAGACAAAAAGTAGGTTAGTGATTGCTTAAAGCTAGGATGTGAACGGGTATAAAACGAACATTAACAGACCTTTTGGGGTAAAAGAAGTGGTCTAAAATTGGATTGTAATAATGGTTACAAAAATCCTGTAGATTTATTAATTTTGTAAAATGTAAATTAGAGTTACATGAGATCATGCATTAAATCTTAAAAAGTTGATTTCAATAGATGAATGGATCCAAAAATTGTGGTATCTATAAACAATGGAATATTATGCAGCCATTAGAAAGGACAAAATAATGGCATTTGCAGGGAAATGGATGGAGCTAGAAGAAATCATGTTGAGCGAGGTAAGCCAAGAGCAGAGACAAACGGCACATGGTTTCCCTGATAAGTGAATGTTAAATCCAAAATGTAAGGTGATATGACAAAATTAACAAGACTTAAGAAACAAAGGACTTCCACTCATCTGGTCGAATCACTACTAAATTAACCCCATGCTGCTGATCACATATATGGTATAAATGTGCACCGGAGGGAAACCAGGAGGACGACACAGAACTAGAGGAAATCAGGGAAAAACATAAAAAAGCGGGACCCATCAGCTGCACTGGACATTGATCAAATTGAACTAAGCAACTCAATGGCAGCGAAGGGAGGGAGGGAACAAGTGGGAAAGAGGGAACAGCTGATGCTATGCAAAACAAAAGAAATGTACATATCACCCAATGTGGAAGAAATAACTGTATTGCAAAGCTCATAGAACTCATAAATGTTATAGACCATGATAGACAATGACCCATGAAAGTCAGAGAAAGTGTTTGTGACTTTAACTAAGCCTCACTATCCCACAATACTGTGCAATTTGGGAAATTATATAACCACTTAATCACAATAAAAATTTTGAAAAAAAAAGTTGATTTCATAGGAGTTCAGTAAGAATAGAATAATGGTTACCAGACTGAGGAGAATAGGAAGAAGCGGGGAAGGTCAGAATAAATTCTGGGGCTTCTGTGGAATAGTAAGGTGACTATAATTAACAATGATACATTATATGAAGAACTTGAATGTATTCACTATAAAAAAATAATTACTGCGCTGGGAAAGTGGCTCAGTGGTAGAGTGCTTGCCTTGCATGCATAAGGCCCTGGGTTCAATTCCTCAGCACCACATAAACAGAAAAAGCTGGAAGTGGCACTGTGGCTCAAATGGTAGAGCACTAGCCTTGAGCTGAAGGACAGCGCCCAGGCCCAGAGTTCAGGCCTTATGACCGGCAAAAAACAAAACAAACCTCAAATTGATTTACTGTCCAGTATCTTATAAACCAAACATTATACTGTCTGATAAATATGCACAAATATTAAGTATAAAAATATACATATACAAATGAAAAATAATTCAAAAGTAAAGTATAATCCTATTACACATGCTAAACAATATAAAACAGTTAAAAGTTTTTAGTAAATTAGTACATTTATATACATGTAACAAATAGACTTTTTGTTGAAATTGTCTTTTGGTAAATAGGCTGTTGTTAAATTGGCCTGTTTTCTACCTCATGGGGTTGTTGGGAGGATTAACTGTACAAATGCAGATCTTAACACATCAAAAATGCCCAAAGGTAGCTAATAGTATAGTTAAGTTGTCTAGGTCTCAGTTTTCACAAGTAACATTAAGATAAATCACAATATATTGAAGCTATATTGAAGGTTGTTGTGAGGACTAAATAAAATAACATATATAAATGGCTAAGATAGGAGTTTGGCACAGAAAATGATGTTCTAAAACATAGCTATTTATACTTTGATCTTTTATTAACTTATACTTATGAAAAACCATAAACACACACAAAAACATAAATATATAATGAACTTGCATGTCACTCAGCTTTCACACAAGCAAAATCATTTTATCTACATTTTACTTGTTACAAACCATTGAATTTGGAAAAAAGCTCACATATATAATCTGTAAATATTTATATACCTTGACTCTCTAGAATCAACTGATTCTATTTATGAAAGCTGTAGCAGAGAACAGGAACAGCACAGGGAGGAAAACATTGGGGAAAAGGAGATAACGCATTGCATCCTCAGTAACCATTGTAAACTGAGAACTCTCTGGACTAGAATGGTAGAGGATAAGCAACAAGAAAGCAAGTCAAGCAAGCAAAAGGTTTTGAATTCAAGCCCCTGAACTGGCAAAGTAAAAAAACAAAAAAACTCAATTTTTTCCTCTCCAAGAGATCTCTACTAGGTGTTCTAAAAAAAACACATAATAATTCCATTCTCTTTCAGCTTAATCTTTAGCAACTAGTTTCTTGTAAACCAAGAATACCTCTGCTGCTTTTTGAGTCTACCCTATTTTTACTATGTTACCTTATATTCCAGTCAGATGGACCTACGACACTCACACTTGTGATTGGAAGAGAACCTTTTGCAACAAACAGACTATTAAGGTATTCTTATACTTGGCTTTTGATGGCTGCTGTTTAGCATTTTGAGTGTACAGATGATAACCCTTACTGCCTTTTTCTGCCTATCTCCCAGATATTCCAAGGTTTACTGTTGACCTACTTAGCTTAAGACCATCATCACTTTTAGTCTCCATCTTTATCAAAAGGTTTATAAGGGCAACCATTTATTGATCATATACAATGTGTCTGTGATAAGAACTTCACAGTGCTAGGCACTGGTGGCTGAATTCTAGCTACTCAAGAGACTGAGATCTGAGAATCATGGTACAAAAAGGCAGTCCAGGCACGAAAGTCTATGAGATTCTTATTTCTAATTAACCACCAGAAAACCAGAAGTGGAGCTGTGGCTTATAGTGGTAGAGTGATCTTTTGATCACAGGGACAGAGCACACAAGCCCTGAATTCAAGCCCCATGGTCAACAAACAAACAAACAACAACAACAAAAATTTACACATCTCATTTAACCAAACAATCCTAAGGTAAATTTCATTTATAAAATAACAATGATGGGCTGGGAAGGTGGCTCAGTGGTAGAGCGCTTGCCTTGCATGCCTGAGGCCCTGGGTTCGATTCCTCAGCACCACATAAGCAAAAAGAAAA
>NW_012267437.1:84669-97439 GCF_000151885.1 Dipodomys ordii
CAGCGCCACTTCCAGCTTTTTTCTTTTTGCTTATGTGGTGCTGAGGAATCGAACCCAGGGCCTCAGGCATGCAAGGCAAGCACTCTACCACTGAGCCATCTTCCCAGCCCTAAAGTGAAAATTTTTTATCACTTTCCTTTATCCTACTTTCCAGAGATAGTCGCGGTTAAAATTTTTCTGTGAATAGTATAAAATGTTAATATACTTACTTGCTTGAATGCATATAAATATTTTTAGAAAAAGTCAATGAAATTCATTGTCTATGGGGAAAATAGGGAAGAGATGGAAACAGAATTTTTTTTACTATGTGCTCTTGAAAGAGTTTTAAAATTTTTTAATTTTGTATACACTTCTAAAAATTAAAAACAGAAATAAAGTCTACATAGTGCTCTTATGCATATGTATGTAAATATTCCTTTTGAAAAGATAAGTATGGAATTATTTCTATATACTAGTTTGTAACCTCATTTGTTTGACTTAAGAATATAGCTTGGGGCTATATTACAGGCTCACGTCTGTAATCCTCAACCTCCTGAGATCTGAGAATCATGGTTCAAAGCCAGCCTGGGCAGGAAAGTCCATGAGATTCATCTCCAATTAACCACCAGAAAACCAGAAGTAGCACTATGGCTGAAGTGGTAGAGTGCTAGCCTTGAGCTGAAGAGCTGAGGGACAGCACCCAGGCGCAGAATTCAAGACCCACGACAGAAAAGGAAGGAAGGAAGGAAGGTAGGTAGGTAGATAGGAAGGAAGGAAGGAAGGAAGGAAGGAAGGAGGCAGGCAGGCAGGCAGGCAGGCAGGCAGGCAGGCAGGCAGGCAGGCAGGCAGGCAGGCAACTTGGAACCTGGTACTGGTGGCTCACGCCTATAATCCTAGCTACAGAAGGTTAAGGCCTGAGTACTGCAGTTCAAAGTCAGCCTGGGCTGGAAAGTCTGTGAGACTTATCTCCAATTAACTACCAAAAAAGCCAGAGTGGAGCTGTGGCTCAAGTGGTAAAGCACTAGCCTTGAGGAAAAAAAATCTCAGGAACAATACCAAGGCCTTGAGTTCAAGACCCAGGACCAGCACAGGGGGAAACAGTGTATCTTAGAAGCAAATGTTGTTGACTCACATCTGAAATCCTACCTGAGAGATTGTAATAGAAAGGATTGTGGTATGCATATGTCTTGGCTACAATGGTTAGACTGAAGTAAGTCTAGGATTGAAGTTCAGAAGTGAACTACCAGGAAATAAGACTCTATTTTCAAAATAATCAATGCAAAATAAAAATGCTCAGAGGGGGAATGTCTTCCTACCAACTACAAGGCAGTTCAAACTCCTGTGCTCTACCACCATCCCACAAAATGAATCCAGCCTGGGTCGGGTATGGTTGTGTATGCATGTAATCACAGTCACAGTTCCAGGGGCAGCCCAAACAAAAATGCTAACACGATCACATCTCAACCACCACACTGGCATGGTGGCAGAAACTTGCAATTCTAAGCATTTGTAGGACAGTCATCTGAGGCAATAAAAACACAAAATCTAAAGCAAATACATAAAGCAAAAAATGGCTAGGGGTATGGCTGAAGAAAAAGGGCATTTACCTAATAAGAGCAAGGTACAAGTAAAAATAAATTACACCCAAGTATGTGTATATATATACATACATGTGTATAATTTTTGTATTATATATTTACATGCATATATGTATATCAGTATAGATCAAAGTTATCACTGATCATTGTATAACAATGATAGGAGTTTATGTAAGACACAAGACACATGTGTAAGACACTGGGTTCAATTTCTAGAACTGCAAAATACAAAAAAGAATCTAAGGACTGCATATTGTTCTTGTTGTCTTTTTGTTATGATTTAACATATATAACATTAAAAATACTGGGGCTGGGAAGGTGGCTCAGTGGTAGAGCGCTTGCCTTGCATGCATGAAGTCCTGGGTTCGATTCCTCTTCACCACATAAGCAAAAAGAAAAAAGCCTGAAGTGGAGCTGTGGCTCAAGTGGTAGAGTGCTAGCCTTGAGCTGAAGAGCTGAGGGACAGCTCCCAGGCCCAGAGTTCAGGCCCCACAACTGGACCCCCCCAAAAAAAATTAAAAATACTAACATGAAGGGGGAAATAAAGAATCTGTCTTGCTGGGCCCCAGTAGCTCATTCCTATAATCCTAGCTACTCAGGAGGCTGAGATTTGAGGATCATGATTCAAAGCCAGCCTGGGCAGGAAAGTCCGTGAAACTCTTATTTCCAATAAAACACTCAGAAAACAGGAAGTGGTGCTGTGGCTCAAGTGGTAGAGCTCTAACCTTGAGTCAAAGAGCTGAGGAACAGCACCCAGAGTTCAAGCCCCAAGACCAAAAAAAAAATCTGTCTTTGAAGCCAAGCATAATGGTGCATGCTTGTAGTGCCAACTAGTCAGGAGGCTGAAATAGAGGCATCTTGAGCCAAGGAGTTCAAGGCCATCCTGGATAATATAACAAACCTCATCTCAAAGAAAAAAATACTTATTTTAGACATCTTTCTGTGTCAACAGATATTTAAACAGATCCATTCTATTTAACAGGTACATGGTATTGAATTCTAAAGATGTATCATAATTTAATCTCTAGTGATAAAAATTTGGATCATTCAAGTGACTTACTATTACAATGATGCAATAAGAACTGAACATTTCTTTTACATATCTGTGCTAAAATTTATGTAAAATAAATTTGTAAGCAATAAATCCTAAGTCAAAAGGTATACCAAAAACTGTTCCTAACCAATATACTACACAACTGTATCTCCTCCAATAGTTGTGCCTCATTGATTTGCTTAAATTCTAGAAATTACACAAGATCTTTCTCACCAATGCCAATTAGATTCCAGACCTCTTTTCTACCACCCACCATGATTCTAATTCAGAATTGACATCTAATACTATTTGGGTATTGTCCTAAGTACAGCACCTCACCCAACCACATCCCAATACCTAGCTCCCAGTTCCACCCAGTTTTAGTGGCACACTGCCACTAACGATCCCTGTTATCTTTGTGCTTCATCTTTCCACCTTACCTGCCATTAGCCATTAACAGGGACAGCGGGTTCTCAGTCCCTTCAACGTCGATATCTGGTGAGTCATCATCTGAGTCATTCAAGCAGGCACCAGTGATGTTCAACTGTGGAAGGAGGAGGCTCAGTTGTCACCAGTCTGGGACTTCCAGGTCAATCAAGAACGCCAGTTACCTCTCATTTTACTGCAAAACTGTCAAAAGCCCCTGATCATACTTCCCTTACAATTTCTACCCCCAACAAACACAGGAGCTGGAGGTTGAAAACATATGACTGCCTCAGGGGAAACTTATCTTGTGAAACATGTTCTCTAAGTAAAGGAGAGGCATCATCATTATATTCCCATAGAAGGGACACAAATCAAGGTAGAGACTTGGTGGTGGGGGTGGCTTTTCTTTTAGGGATCTGTTTAAGACTCTAATCTTTCAAGCCTCATTCCTATCCTAACATGTCAAAAGTCAGCTCAAGTGTTATGTAATTCAGAAGAGCTCCTGATCATCTCCCTTACCCAGAAAGAATCAATCCCCTGTGTCCCAGGGTTCCACACATACCCTTGATTGTGGCACCCACAACACTTCATTGCATTTATTTGTTGTTGTTCCTATCTTTCTCACTAGCCTATCAGCCTCTTGAGTTAACATTCACAGCACCTATCACAGTGCCCAGCATAGAAAAGGTCTCAATAAATGCCTGTTAAATGAGTGGGACTGGTAGCCAAATACCAGGGGCCCTAAGGGAGGTAGGAACAAGACAGGGTAACCTGCCCTTTTGAAACTTTGCTCTTCCAAGGGACCCAAAAGGATTGGGCTGAACTCATTGGCCAGCACCCACCTTTGCTTTCTGGGAAGAGCCTGTCTTCAGTGACTGATGATTGTATGGGTCCATGAGATTATAGCTCAACTGACCAGCAGGCCCCAAGGCTGAACTCTCCTTGCCCTTTCGCTCTGCCTTCTTGAAGATTTCCTTGGGCTTCAGGCCTTTCTTCTTTGAACCACCTTTGGAAGGCAGTGACAGCCTGGACATGGATACTGATGTGGAATGGGCTGGCCTGGTTAAGGGAATGGAGCCAGCTGGGAAGATCCTCTGCAGCTCAAAGATATTTTTCGTCTTCCCAACGTTCTGTTGGAAGATATCCTACAAGAATGGTAGTACACGAGGGGGTTAGAGCTTAACTCAAGAGTTCCCTCTATGCTAAGAGCAGAGGTCTGTTCCCAGAAGTGGCATTACTGCCATGGAAGTAGCTCATATAGATGCTCCACAAATGCACACTCCAATCTTTTCACAGTGAGTCATCAAGAATTTACTGGATGGCTTTTCTTTACCCAGCCATTGATAAGTAAGGAGAAGATGAGCAAAGGAAGACACTGCTGTCAAACTGGAGAGAAAAGACAGCACTGGTGGTTTGCACCTGTAATCCTACTCAGGAGGCTGAGATCTGAGGATTATAGTGTGAATCCAGCCTGGGCAGGAAAATCCATGGGACTCATCTCCAATTAACCACTCAAAAAAGCCAGAAGTGGAGCTGTAGCTCAAGTTGTAGAGGGCTAGCTTTGAGCAAAAACACTCAAGGACAGTACCCAGGCACTGAGTTTAAGCCCCAGGACCAAGGAAAAAAAGACTCCTAAGACTAGCTGACATAAAACAGAAAATAAGCACTAGACTGCATGGTACAAATTCTGACTACAGGATTTGAGAGTGGAGAGGTTTTAGTACTAATGTTGCTACTAGCTAGCTCAGAAAAGTTATCTGACTACTCTGAGCTTGTTTGGTCAAATGTAAAATTAAAGATCTAGACTGGAAAGGTAGTTTTCAAAGATGTTCTGTGCAGCTTCTTGGACAAAGCCTTGGGAATTAAAGGTAGATGGGAAGGCAGATGAGAGGAATGAGTGGAACCCCAGGCCTTCCACCTTCATCCTATTCAAAGTAGCTTGGCTTGATTTGTTTTGTAAGTTAGGCTTCGATATAAGATCTTATTTGAAAAGAACTCCATTGCTTTAAAACATCTGAAAGCAAATGGACCAGGTATGTTCTATGTCTAAGTTCTTTCTAATCAGCCCAAAGGTATGGGTGTGTAAGACTGAAAAGCAGGAAAAAGATAAGCCATGAACTAAATTTTGAAGGAATGGAGGAAAATGAAGTGGTGGGGCGGGGGTGGGGGGAGGGAGACGGGACACTGGAAGCTATGGTGTAGACAGTGAAACATACTGCATGAAGTGAAGCTAGAAGCCCATCTTGCAGCTTACTTGATTAGCCTTCAGCGGATGTAAACCCCTGGGCAATAAAGAACTTTACAGGTCCTGAGTTTAAAAGTTTAAACATTCTCAAGTCTAATTCTCCTCTGGTGCCTCTGCTACTTTACCAGCCCACGCTGATTTCTCATTTTGCTAAAAAAAAAAAGGCTATTGATGTTATCTCACATTTATTGAGTAATTACTCTGCCAGGCACTGTTCCAGGGGCTCTACATATATTAACCCTTAATCTTACCAAATGTCTGAAATGTGGATAAAGTTGGTCCCCACTTTGTAGATGAGGAAATTGAGGCTCTGAAAGGCTTTCAAGTGAAAGAGCAGGACTCAGAACCCAGGTTTCTGAGTCTCTTACCACTATACCTTACTGCCTTCCTGTTGAGACAGGGCTTTGTAATCATCTTCAATGTGAGAGAACTGTCATTTTTGTAGAATGCAGAGACTGAGTCAAAATATCAGCAACAACAACTATAATTACTATCACTACCCACCACCACCATCAAAATTTATTGACCAACTACTACGTGCCAAGTACTATACTTTATACTCCAGCTCCATTACTTTATTTAATCCTTTTAACAACTTTGAGCAGGTACCATTAGTCTCATTTTAGAGATGATCAAAATATAACATGAAAGGTTAATTTTGTTCAGAGTTCTTTACAAAATTTTGAGTTCTTAGTGGGGAAACATGGTACCATTTATGTATCCTGAAAATCTACTCCAATGTATGCCACACACTTACAGAATGTAATTATTATTTGAATTAATCACTAAAGGAATGAGGAAGGTAATCGGTAGGGTCTTCCCAACCCTTGCTCTGGGCTCTATGCCAACTAAAAAGGCCTGATCTGACACACAGGCCTCATGCCCTTCCCAAATGCCTTCCCTTCTCCCATGCTTCTTACTTCAACCAGGCGGATCTCCCTAGCCAGATCTTTAATGAGTTGTATGGTCCGTACTGTCTCCGGGATCTCATCCTCGTGGTCTGGCAGAGCCTGTTAAAAAGCAGTATAAGAAATAGAAGCACACAACTGACTTTGACAAACTAATAAATAAGGGTAATCCTTCCCACAGATGTTACTGGATATCCATGAGCAAACAAACAAAAAATACACAAAAAAAAACACCCACAAATCTATTTTTTAAAATACACACACACACACACACACACACACACACACACACACACACACAGATCAGATATAAATATAAAACCTAAAACTATAAACTTTTTAGAACGGAGTAGAAAATCTTTGTGATTTTTGATACAGGATATAAAGATACATGAGCCCAAAAATAAACCAAAAAATGATAAACTAGACTTACCACAGATAAACTTATTTCTGAAAAACCTCTGCGTTTACACAAGCCACAGATTAAGAGAAAAATATGTACAAAACATACATCCTATAAAGGACAGTATATTATGAGATGTGTGAGGAACTCGGTTACAGACTCAGTTCACACACTTCATGAAGTCAACGACTGCAGGAAGCTCAATGGGGACAAGCCAGATACTCCACTTGTGAGAACAGCTATAGGATAACAGTTAACTTGATAAAACCATGGGAGGTATCTGCTACTTGTGCTTTTTCTTTTTTTGAGCCACACCACTAGTACATTTTTGCTTATTTTTTAGACAGAGTGTTGTTCTTTTTGCCTAGACTGATGTGAAATGCAATCTTTCCAACTATTCCTCCCATACACTTGGCTTATTTGTTGAGATTGAACCTCACTTAACTTTTTGCCTGGGCTGATCTCAAACCATGATGCTCCCAATCTCTGCCTCCTTTGGGATTAGAGGTGTGCACCACCACACCCAACCAAATGTAATTTTTATTTACTTACTATTTACATATGAGGTAGCATACACAGACAAAATTCTACACCATTACTTGAGAAATTCTAGAATCTTTCCAAATTAATACATGGGAGTGCTTTCTTATTCTCTTTATAATTTAGTATTCATTTGGATAGATGAAGACAGGTACATTTATAAAAGGCCATTTTGGTAGTACACATCAAGAACTACGTTTTTTTCATATACTTTGATCTTCCAGAAATCTATCTTGAAGGAATAATGAAGAGATGACATTTACCGTAGTATTCTCCATAACTACATTCCTCCAAATAAATATTAAGGAGGGAATGATAAGCAAGTAATTAAGTAAAGACAGCACATACTTGCAAAGGAATATCATGTAACTATTAAAAGTTTATGGAGAATTTTGTTGACACAGGAAAATTAAAGGTATGTCAATACATTTAGATACATAAAATATATTGGGAAATATGAACTTTATTTTTTAAATGTACATGAGAGCTGAGGTGTAAGTCAGTGATAAAATAGTTGCCTCGCATACACAAGGTCCTGGTTTCATCCCCAGCATTACATTAGAACAATAAACCAGAAAGAAAGTGCCAGATGTGGGGGGATTCACACCTGTAATCTCTGCTTAGGAGATGGGAAGACTGCAATTGGAGGACAATCCAGGCAAAATATTAGCAAGATCTCATCTCAGCAAAAAGACTGATTATGGAGGGACATGCCTATAAACCCAGTTACATAAGCTACATAATCTGAGGACAGCCTACTCAAAACATGACTCTATCCCCAAAATAAAATCAAAATGAGGTAGGGTCATGAATCAAGTGTAAGAGTGTTTATCTAATAAGCACAAAACCTTTCATTCAATCCCCTACACCATTTTTTGTGAGTGCCAGACTGGGACCTGAACTCAGGCACTGTCCCTGAGCTGGCTCAAGGATAGCACTCTACCATTTGAACCACAGCATCACTTGCAGCCTTTGCTGAGGAGATAAGAGTCTTATAGACTTTCCTGCCAGGGTTGGCTTCAAACAGTGATCCTCAGATCTCAGGCTCCTGAGTAACTAGGATTACAGGAGTGAGCCAACAGCAACCAGCTCCATTAAAAAAAAAAAAAGACCAGAAGAAAATATATCCGATAATGGTAGTGGCCTCTGATAGTTAAAATTAATAATGACATTTTTCCTTCTTTATATTCTTTTACATTTTCCTAATTCTCAAGAGCATTACTTCTTAGAATCAAAAAGGTTTTTATTAAAAGCATAATCCAAGGACTTTTAGGCCAGTCTTCTACTGTAACCAGTCTCAAGCCTCTCTGATCTCTTCTGTCTCTCCAAAGCAGTTCTAATGGAGGGCAGAAATCTGCGGAGGTTCAGAAATAAGCATATTTACTTCTTTCTTTGTCCAGGCTCTAAAGGCCACATTCAGGGCTTTACCACCATGGACCAGGTAGGAGGCAGGGTGTCTCCTATTCTCACGCAAGCCTAAAGAGGAAAAGAAGAAAGCGGAGTGTCAATGAAGAAATACAGGAAATGAAGAACTTGTAACCTCTGTCAGGCAACCAGAAAAAGTGCTCAAGGTTTTGAGAACAATTCCAAATCTCAGTTATTTTAGAAGTAGTGAAAAACTACTACAAGCTGTGTGCTGGTGGCTCACATCTGTAATCCTAACTACTCAGGAGGCTGAGATCTGGGATCATGTTTCCAAGCCAGCCTGGGAAGAAGCTGTGAGACTCTTATCTCCAATTAACCACCAAAAAGCCAGAGTGGAGCTGTGGTTCAAATGGCAGAATGCTAGCATTGAGAAAAAAAGATAAGCACTAGTGGCTCATGCCTGTAATCCTAGCTACTCAGGAGGCTGAGATCTGAGGATCATAGTTCAAATCCAGCCCATACAGGAGAAAAGCTTATCTCCAAGTAACCACCAAAAAGGGCAGAAAACGACGCTCAGGGACAGTGCCCGGGCTCTGAGTTCAAGTTCTAGTACTAGCACACACGTGCACACACATATACATGCATGCATGCATACATACATACACACACACACATACACAAACACATACACATACACCATAAGGAAACTACTACAATAATAAGACTTGGTATATATTATCTTCTTTAATTTTTATGTCTACCCTATAAGACAGGTATTATTATCTTCATTTCATAGTTCAAGAACTAAGTCAGAGAGAAAACACACTTGACCAAGGCTACACACTAAAGCACAGAGTGAATTTATATCCATTTGGGTCTGAGCTCCCTTCTACAAGAAAGAGGCTCCTTATATTACTCTGCCTCTAGGTTTCAAAAGGACAGCAAAGATCATGAACACTACTTACCCAGATTTGAAGGGCCATTAATATACATGATGGACTGGCTATGTTCTATACCTTGCTTCACAGGTATGCTATTATAAACAACTGGATTTAGGCTCCATAAAGAATTTTTAACTGAACAAATCTGTTCAGAAGAGGATGGCAGGTAGCCATCTAGTCTTTGAACACTTATATGACAAGGTGTCAGAACAAGGGCTTGAGGAATCGAGAAGAGACTGTGCTCACTGGTCTAGGAGGTCTTTTGAAATCCTAAAATATTGATTCCTTCTGGCCAAGTCTCCTTGAGGACTCAATCTTGGTTCAAGCAGGGGGATCCACTTTATTTCAGAGCAAATCAATTAAGTAAATTGGCTTGCCTTTGGGCTAATGCCCAAGAATCAACATAATGTACCCCAGCCTTATGCCCTTGGGAGGCATATCCAGAACACTTTTAAACTAATTCTTGACCTTAACTGGCAAGAAATAGGAATAATTTCACTGTGATCTAATTTTCTCAGTTACCTTTCCTAAACAAAAAGGGTTTTTATCTATGCCCTGTTGAATAAAAAAGCAAATCCAAAAAATAAATAAATAACAGGGCCAAGCGCCAGTGGCTCACGCCTGTAATCCTAGCTACTTGGGAGGCTGAGATCTGAGGATCATAGTTCAAAGGCAGCCTGTGCAGAAAAGTTCGTGAAACTCACCAATAAGCCACCAAAAAAACTGGAAGTGACCCTGTGGCTCAAGTGGTAGAGCACTCACCTAGAGCTAAAGAGCTGAAGGACAGCACCCAGGCCCAGAGTTCAAGCCTCACAACCGATATAAATAAATAAGTAAATAAATAAACAAACAAATAACAGGCCATATGAGTCCACTTATAAAACATTTTTTTCTATGCACTGGTAATGGAGCTCAAGACCTTGCATTCACACTTAGTGTTAAACAGTAGTACTTTATCACTTATGCCACACATCCAGTTCTGACTTTTTGCTGGTTAAATGGAGGTAAGATTCTCTTGGATTTGTCAGCGGGGACAGGTTTTACACTGCCATTCTCAGATCTCAGCCTGTGTAGTTAGAATTATAGGCTATATAATATTCTTAAAATGATAAATTTATAGGAATGGAAAACAGATATCAATTTCCATGTTTTGGATGGTGCAGGGGGAAAAATGTGATGATATAATAGAGTAATACTAGGGAGGCTTCCCAAAGTAGTAATTATTATTTTATTTTACATTTTTTCAGTTCTATTCGCTATTCTACTCCATTTTATTCTATTTTTAATAGCAAGAATTGAGCACAGGGCCTTATGCAAGCTATACTACTTGAACTACATCCCCAACTCTTTATTTTTGATTGCATATATTTAAGGTGCACAATGTTTTTTGTGTGTGGTACTGGTAATTGAACTCAAAACCTGGCACTTGCAAAGCAGGTACTCTACCACTTGAATCACACCATCAGCCTCTTTTGACATTATTTTTTAGGTAATGTCTTGCTTTATATCCAGGCTGGCCTGGGCCATAATCCTCCTACCTGTACTGCTCCATGTTGCTGGGGATAGCAGGTACATCACTACACCCACTCATTGTGCTTCTCCTGTAGCTGGGATAACAAGTGCACATCCAGCCACTGGTTGAGGTGGACTTTCATGAACTTTTTGGCCCTGGATGGCTTCAATCCACAATTCCCTTGATTTCTGTCTCCTAAATAGCTAGGATTGCCAACATGATGTATGATACACATAATAAGGCTCACTCATGCTCTCTTTCTTTCTCCCTCCCATCCCCTCAGAAAAAGGAGTAACAGCTGGTAAAGGGCTTTATACCTCGAAAGATATCCAGGATGTGCTTTCCCACATACCAACAGATGGTCTCAAAATTAGGGAACTTGAAGAGGTCTGCTGTGCTCAGCCGCTTCTCAATCTCATAGGCTCTGGAAGACGGACACATAACAACAATAATAATGATCCATTTACCAAGCACCTGTTATGTATCAGATATTATTCTGATATATATGTCCACTAATTCTAAATCCTAACAATGACTTCATGAGACCTTATTCTATATGTTAGGAATATTTTGGGCTCAAGGGTTGTATGACTTCCTTAAAGTCACAATACTACAAAGTAAGAAAAAGATGTTAATTCTAAAACTGAGGACAATCAAGAATCAGGATTCTCAAGGAGCAGACAGCAACAACCAAGTTCAAGACTCACTTGAGCTGCATTTCAATGTTAAGACTGTGTAAGAAGTTTCCTCCAAATGCTAGGCAGTCCACAGGGGTCAACACAGCATGGATCCATCCTGAAGTAGAACAAGGCAAAATGATAGCTGGCAGAGGGGTTTCTCTTCCTCTGACACACCCACTCTGCCTGCCCAGCTCAACCTTAACTCCTTAGGTTAAGGTTTGACTACTTGAAGTTCTTTCATTATGTCAACACCCAACCTAGCCTAGTCTGCTATCATTATAAAACTGAACTGAAACAACTTACTAACGAATTTCTACTTCCTACCTCTCTAATTCACAAATCCTTTTCTTGTCTTACTCATCTTTTCTATGATCTCTATGGACAAATTGCGATAACTATTCCTTGTAACTCTACTCTGAACAAAAAAAGGGGTAGTTGTGCAGGATAGATCTGCTGTTACAATCCTTCACTATGTCTCTCTCTCTCTCTCTCTCTCTCTCTCTCTCTCTCTCTCTCGGTTGTGAGGCTTGAACTCTGGGCCTTGGGCACTGTCCCTGAGGTCTTCAGCTCAAGGTGAGCATTCTACCACTTCAGCCACAGTGCCACTTCCGGTTTTCTGGTGGTTAACTGGAGATAAGAGTCTCATGAACTTTTCTGCCCAGGCTGGCTTTGAACTGGGATCCTCAGATCACAGACTCCTGAGTAGCTAGGATTATAGGCATGAGCTCCTGGCACCTGGCCTTCACTATCTCTTTTTTTGCTGAAACAGCTTCCAAAACTGGTTCATCTATTTAGCTGTTTTCTAGGTGTGGTCCAGTGGAATCCTAGGCTCCCTGAGACTCTTTCAGAGAACATGACAAACCAAAATCTTTGTCTCAAGGGGATAAATACTAATACCAGTAAAACATGATGTACTATATCTATAAATACTAATAACCAGAGCAATCACTAAAAAACAATTATAGCAAAGCCAGGAATGGTAGTTTGCACTTATAATCTCAGCTACTTGGGAGGTAGAAATAGAAGATCAAAAACTAAGACCAGGGCTGGGAAGGTAGCTCAGTGGTAGAGCGCTTGCCTTGCATGCCTGAGGCCCTGGGTTCGATTCCTCAGCACCACATAAGCAAAAAGAAAAAAGC
>NW_012267437.1:97489-99735 GCF_000151885.1 Dipodomys ordii
GCCTTGCATGCCTGAGGCCCTGGGTTCGATTCCTCAGCACCACATAAGCAAAAAGAAAAATACCGGAAGTGGCGCTGTGGCTCAAGTGGTAGAGCACTAGCCTTGAGCTGAAGAGCTGAGGGATAGCGCCCAGGCCCAGAGTTCAGGCCCCACTACCGGACCAAAAAAAAAAAATAACAATGATGCCCATGTAATTGTAACTCCTCTGTACAGTATTCTCACAATAATAAATAAATAAATAAATATGCAAAGTACATGGTGTAAGCTAAAAAAAATAACAATGATGTTGAAGTACAGATGAGTCAATTAACTTGTCAAAGTGACACGAAAAGCTGGGTGCTGATAGCTCACACCTATTGGCCTAAGCTACTAAGGAGACTGAAATCTGAGGTTCACAGTTCAAAGCCAGCACAGGCAACAAAGTCCATGAGACTCTTATCTCAAGTTCATTATGGAACTGTGGCTCCATGGGAAAAACCACTAGCATTGAGCACAAAAGTTCAGGGAAAAGTGCCCAGGCCCTGAGTTCAAGCCCCATGACTGGCACAAAAAAAAAGTTACATGAATACATCAGAGTTGAGATTCAAATTCAGAACTGGCTGATTACCAGGACTGTAATTTATTTCTTGTCCAGTACTGGGGCTTGAACTCAGGGCCTGGGCACTGTCCCTTAGCTTCTTTTGCCCAAGGCTAGCAGTATACCACATAAGCCACAGCACCACTTCTGGCTTTTTCTATTTATGTGTTACTGAGGAATTGAACCCAGGGCAATATGCATGCTTGGCAAGCACTCTACCATTCCCAACCCCTTAAGACTGTAATTTTTTGTTGTAACAACTTTTATCTTTTTAGAAAATGTTCTTTAAAAATTATTTTCTAAAGCTAAGCATGAGTGGTTATGTCTATAATCCTAGCTACTCAGGAGGCTGAGCTCTGGAGGACCACGGTTTGATGCAAGTCAGGGCAGAAAAGCATGTGAGGCTCCATCTCTAAAATACCAACAAAAAGCAGAGCTGGAGGTGTGGTTCAAGCTTACAGTGACAGCCTAGCAAAGTCTGAGACACTAAATTCAATCTCTGTACCATAAAAATAATGACTAGCCAGGCGCCAGTGGCTCATGCCTGTAATCCTAGCTACTCAGGAGGCTGAGATCTGAGGATCATGGTTCAAAGCCAGCCAGGGCAGGAAAGTTCGTGAGACTCTTATCTCCAAAAAACCACTAGAAAACCAGAAGTGTTGGGCTAGGAAGGTGGTAGAGCACTTGCCTTGCATGCATGAGGCCCTGGGTTCGATTCCTCAACACCACATAAGCAAAAAAGAAAAGAAAAGAAAAAGAAAAAAAGCCGGAAGTGGCGCTGTGGGTAAAGTGGTAGAGCCCTAGCCTTGAGCTGAAGAGCTGAGGGACAGTGCCCAGGCCCAGAGTTCAGGCCCCACGACTGGACCCCCCCCCCGAAAAAAAAGAAAACCAGAAGTGGTGCTGTGGCTCAAGCAGTAGAGCACTTGCTTTGAGCTGAAGAGCTCAGAGACAGCACCCAAGCCCAGAGTTCAAGCCCCACAACCAACAAAAAAATAGTAATAATAATTTTAAGCCACTTGGTGGCAGACACCTGTAATCCCAGCACTCTGGAAACTGAAGTAGGAAGATACTGAGTATGAAGCCATCCTGGGACATAGTGAATGTCAAGTCACCGTCGACTACAGTGTGAGAAATTTATTTTAAAGGATGAGATCTAAGGATTGTGTATCAAAGCCAACCTGGGCAGTAAAGTCAATGAGACTCTTCAATTAAGCACCAAAAAAAAAAAAAAAAAAAAAAGCTGGAAATTGAGGAGGAAACTGAAAGAACGTGAAGGAAGGGGTGACATTTCCCAAATAATATATACTCATTACTTGACTTATGAAATAATAACCCCTCAAAGGGTAGAACACTAGCCTTGAGCTGAAGAGCTGAGGGATGGCGCCCAGGCCCAGAGTTCAGGCCCCACGACCAGAACCCCCCCCCCCAATTTTTTTTCACTTTAATAGCATTTGCATTTTCTATAATGAGTATATATATTTACTTAAAATAATTTCTTTGTGTGTATGCCAATGGTAAGGCTTAGGGCTTGGGCACTGTCACTGAAACTTTTGTGCTCAAGGCTGGTGATCTCCCACTTGAGCCACAGCGCCACTTCCAGCTTTTTTCTTTTTGCTTATGTGGTGCTGAGGAATCGAACCCAGGGCCTCAGGCATGCAAGGCAAGCACT
>NW_012267437.1:110112-112907 GCF_000151885.1 Dipodomys ordii
CAAAAAAAAAAAAAAAAGAATGAAACTATAACCTTACCTCACACCATATGTAAGAACTAACTAAAAATGGTTAGAAACTAAACATAAACTGATATGATGGTACACACCTGTAATCCCTTTACTCAGGAGCAAGAGACAGGAAGGAGGATTGTGTGAGTTCAAGGTCAGTCTAGGCTAATTAGACTAAGCACAGCCTGGGTTACAAAATAAGACTCTGACTCAAACAAAAATCTAAAACTGCAAAATATTAAGAAAACATAAATACAAGTCTTTATGAGCTACACTAAGCAACAGTTAAACAGACACTAATAACATAAGAAAAATTCATAACTTTTGTGCTTCATAGTATACTATCAAGATTACCCCAAGATGAAACAAAATATATTGAAACCACATATATAATAAAGGTCAAATATCCAAAACACACAATTCTTACTTCCTAACAATAAAGACAATACAATTAAAGAATGAGCAAGACATTTTACCAAAGGGGAAAAAACACGTAAGAATGTACAACAAAGACATGGAAAGACAATCAAGATGAATAGTCATTAAGAAAAGCACAAATCAAAACCTCTTTACTCTCAGTAAAGCTAGAAGACAGTAACAAATGTTGGATAAGATGTATAAAAATTAGAGTTAATATACACTGCTTTCAGGAATGTAAAATAATGTATGTGGCTGTTTTAGAAATAGTTTGGCAATTCCTCAAGAAGGTAAACCACAGAGTTATGACTCAGGAATTCTCCTCCTTTTTATATAACCCAGGAGAACTAAAAATTGAAGTTAAGTATCCCTTATCTAAAATGCTTGAGACCAGAAATATTTCAGATTTCAAGGGGTTTTTTTTTGGACTTTGGAATACTGGTACACAATGAGATATCTTGAGGATAGGTCTCAAATCTAAACCTGAAATTCATTTATGATTCACATGAAACCAATACACCAAGTTCAAGAAAACTATTTTCTGCGGTAGTAGGAACTGAACTTACAGTGAACCATGCCTCCAGCACTTTCAGGTTTTGTTCTTTTTCAGATAGGATGTTGGGCTTTTTGTTTAGGTTTGCCACAGACTATGATCTTCTTACCCACACCTCCCTGTACAGCTGATATTACAGGTAGGAGTCTCACTTTTGCCTGGGCTGCCTTCAAACTGTGATGCTCCTATCTGTGTCTCACAAATAGCCAGGATTACAGGCACAAACCACCACAATGACCTGCACCTATGTTTTGATCACAATCATATAGGTTAGGTGTGAAACTTTCCACTTGTGGCATTACTTTGGTGCTATAAAGTTTCAGATTTTAAATAAATTAAGGTTTTCATACTAGGGATGCACAACCAATTATGTTGACACAATAACTTGTACATGAACATTCACAGCAACATTATTCACAATAACCAAAAAGTAGAAACAACTAAAATGTCTATCAGCTGATGAATGGACAAATAAACATATTTTGGTTGATTGGGGGCTTGAACTCAGAGCCTAGGTGCTATCCCTGAGTTTTTTTCTCTCAAGGTTAGTGCTCTATCACTTTGAGACACTGCTCCACTTTCAGTTTTCTAATGGTTAACTGGAGATAAGCCTCTCACACAAGCCTTCCTGCCTGGGCTGGCTTTGAACCTTGATCCTCAGATCTCAGTCTCCTGAGTAGCTAGGATTAAAAACATGAGCCACCAGCGCCCAGCCAAGAAATATTCATGAGCTCTTAAAAAGAATAAAACATTGTTAAATGTTGTAACGTGGGTGAACTTTGAAAACACAGTAAAGGAAAAAAGGAGTGAAGCCAGAAACAAAAGACAACGTATTATATGATTCCATTTATATGAATGGCCAAAAGAGGCAAATTCATATACAAAGAAAAATATACAAGGAGATGCTTGGGTCTGGGAAGAGGGATGAAAGAAGTAACTACTAATGGGGGCATGATTTCTTTTCAAGAAAGTTCTGTGTAAGCATTATTTGGAATAAGATAGCAGCGGTGGTTGCATGACCTTGTAAATATATTAGAATCTTTAGCCAAGAACTGGTGGCACATGCCTGTAATCCCAGCCACTTAGGCGAACGAAATTTAAAAGTCCAGAGACTCAAGCTGGGAAGATGGCTCAGTGGTAGAGTGCTTGCCTTGCATGCATGAGGCCCTGGGTTCAACTCCTTAGCATCACATTAAGCAGAAAAAGCTGAAAATGGTGCTGTGGCTCAAGTGGTAGAGTGCTAGCCTTGAGCTGAAGAGCTGAGGGACAGCGCCCAGGCGAGAATTCAGGCTCCATGACCAACACACACACAAAAAAGTCCAGAGACTCCATCTCAAATTAAAATTAAAAAGCCAGGTTCAAAGTGTGCTTCATATGGAAGAGCGCCAGCCAAAAGCAAGAAGGACAAGTGAGTGTGAGGCCTCAAATCAAGCCCTAGTACTGGGGGAGGAGGGGATTTTATTTTTGTGCCAGTACTAGGCTTGAACTCAGAATCTACAGCTCTCAGTTGTCTTTTTCTGCTCCTAGTTGGTGCTCTACCACTTGAGTCATACTTCCACTTCTGGCTTCTTAGTGGTTAATTAGAAATAAGAATCTGTCACACGGGCTGGGAAGGTGGCTCAGTGGTAGAGTGTTTGCCTTGCATGCATGAGGCCCTGGGTTCGATTCCTCAGCACCACATAAGCAAAAAGAAAAAGCCGGAAGTGGTGCTATGGCTCAAGTGGTAGAGCACTAGCCTTGAACTGAAGAGCTGAGGGACAGTGCCCAGGCCCAGAGTTCAGGCCCCACGACCGGACCCCCCCAAAAAAAACAAAAC
>NW_012267437.1:113377-123363 GCF_000151885.1 Dipodomys ordii
TTTATTGGAGATAGGAGTCTCACGGTCTCTCCTGCCTGGGCTGGCTTTGAACCGCGATCCTCAGATCTCAGCCTCCTGAGTAGCTAGGATTACAGGCATGAGCCACCAGCGCCCGGCCTTATGGTATGTAATTTATAACTCAACTTTTTTCAAAAACACCTTTAAGCCAATGTAAATGAAAATGTATCATCAAATTTGTGTGACAGGAAATGAGTACAGAGTAGGAAATTTATAGCAGTAAGTGTTCATAAATACAAAAGTAGGCAAGTCTGAAATTAATAATCTAATCTCCCAGTTCAAAACTAGAAAGATAGCAAAATAAACCCAAAACAAGCGAAGGAAAAATAAAAATAGAAACAAATCAGTAACACTGAAAACCAAAAGTATTCTTAAAAGATTAACAATGGCGAGGGGCATGGAACAAGTTTTGTAAAGCATCTGTTTGGCAAGCATGAGGCCCTGAATGTAATCCCCCAAACTACCCCCCTCAAAAAAATACATAACTGACCAATCTCTAGCAAAACTGACACCAATAAAAGAGACCACAATTAACTAATCTTAGGAATGAAACAGAAGGTATCACTGGAGACCAAGAAAACACCAAAGGAGTAATAAGGAAGTACTATATAGCCATAAAAGTTAAGGAAATTTTTTTTACAGCACTGGGGGTTGAACTTAGGGGTTAGAGGTGGCTACACAGGTGCTCTACTGCTAAGCCATACCTTCCAACCCTTTTTTCTATTGAAGAGAGCCTCACTTTTGCCTGGTCAGACAACTAGGCCACAATCTTCCTATTTTATGCTGCCTTGCCATAACTGGGATGAAAGAAATGTGCCACCACACATTCCTTCTGCTAAGAAGTCTAAAGAATTTTTTGCCTGGGTTGGTCTGCATCTGTGATCCTCCTCATCTCAGACTCCCATTTACCTAGGATGACAGGTACAACACCACCAACACATCTTCTACCTGCCGGTTAAGAAGAAGTCTTAGAACCTTTTGACCAGGCTAGCCTTGAACTTCCAACCACAACCTCTGAAGTAGCTAGAATTGTAGGCCAGGAGCCATTGGCATCCTGCTTAAAGAAAAAAAAATTGAGATAGGATATCACAGTGTTGCCCTGCCTGGTGGGTCTACAATTCAAAAACTCAAGTAATCCTTTTACCTGGCCTCATGAAGACATGGAACTGCAGGTGTGTGTCACCATATCCAGTTTATATAGATAAAATAGGACTATGGATTTAACTATGGTAAAATATGTGCCAAGTATGTGTGAGACCCTAGGTTCAATATCAAGCACTGAAAAATTAGATAAAACAGAACAATTCTTTCGAAAGCATAGGCTGCCATATCCAGTATGAAATAGGTAACATTAGCCTAAAAAATTAATTAAATGTCATTTTTAAACTTCTCCCAAAGAAAATTTTTAGATCCATGTGATTTCACTAACAGTTTTTTTTTTAAATGAGGGACTCACTATATTTTCAAGGCTGGCCTTGAACTTGTACTCCTCCTTGCCTCCCAAATAGCTGGGATTACAAGTGTGTACCAGTGCCCAGTTTCACTAGAAAATTTGGCTAAACATTTCAAAAAAATTAACATTAACTCAGATTAAATCAAAGAACACCTAAAAATATGGAGAGAAATGCTGTGCTTATGACAGACTTGTGAACACAGTAAAAATGTCAACATTCTCAAGACAACTTTTTTTTCCAAAATATATATACTCCACACTAGACATATGAATTCTAGGAATGAAGCTCAAGCACATATTAAGAAAAAAAATGCTTCATCCTTACTCTAGGTCAGCTTCCCATCATTATCCCTAGAATTGTTTGGCTATTGAGTCTAGTTCTTGATCTGTACAACCATCTTCCTTAAGATCCCATGCTGCCCAATAGACACCATATGAATTTACATGAGATCTAGTTTTTAGCTTTCAGCTGACATGAGATACCTACATAAATCCTACAGAGGTACATGATGCCTAGGAGTGGTAGAGTGGGGCTCAAGTGGTAGAGTGCCTGTCTAATAGGCTTCAGGATCTGAATTCAAACCTCATTAACACAAAAATAAAAACTAAAAAATTATGGGAAGAAGTTGTCTGTAGTGCCATGAATTCCTTTCTTTCTTTCTTTCTTTCTACCTTCCCAAGTCTCCCCACCCCCAGCATAGCCCAGGAAGACCTGTAGGAATGAAAAGTGTTTGTCCTTGCTTCACACAACATTTGTAGCACTTTTCGACTTGGTCGCCAAAGAACATCTCATTCTGATTAGAGGAGCTGCTCCAGCACTCAAAGAGAGTCAGATTAACCTTTGTTGGGCGGATCAGGTAGAAGATCTTCTCACCCTAAAATGAAAAGAAACTTAAGTGCCCAAAATACCAAGGGTTTAAAGAGAAGTTATTCAGCAGGGCTAGAAAAGGCCTATTCTCTTTCCCATGCTCCATTATCCATGTCATTCTTTCTTAAACCTATAATCAGTTTTATGATTTTAATCCCTTTGTACAACTAGTTAATAATAAAAAATAAAAATAATCATTTTTATGTGAGTTTAGAAAACTTCAGTAGGTTTTTCTGCACTGGCCCTTTTATATTTCCATAAATTTGACAAAAGCAATTTGGAAAAGGACATTTCTAACAAAATTGTTCATGTTCGGACAAATGCATACCATATGCTACTATTTTAGATACACTGACAAATAAAAAATGGTCCCTATAGATGAGCAGATCAATAATATAGCCCTAGGAAAATGTAAGGCCACATTACTGATGAAGAAAATTGAATTTGCTTTTAAATGTCATTTACAGTGTGTTCCTTCTCACACCTGAAATCAAAGCTAATAAAGTTTAAAAGTTCAGTAATCGCCCAAGGATTTCTAGAAGATTATATGTTAGGTGATTATCTGTTAGAAGAACATTTTATTTTCTAATTGTGTTTTCACTGGATAATCATCAGACAGATAATTTGAAAAAAAGAAACAAAAATCCACTAGCACGATACCTTCTTAGCTTGATGGTTTAGTCAATATTTCACAACAATAAATGCCAACATAGAAAATAAACATGGTCCCTCTGTACAGTATTTTCACAATAAAAAAAAAGAAAATAAACAACATGGACTAGAGGCACTTGCTCAAGTGGCAGGGCAACTTGCATAGGTAAGCACAAATCTGAGTTCAAGCTCCAG
Organism: Dipodomys ordii; assembly: GCF_000151885.1. Classification (NCBI taxonomy): domain Eukaryota; kingdom Metazoa; phylum Chordata; class Mammalia; order Rodentia; family Heteromyidae; genus Dipodomys; species Dipodomys ordii. The sequence continues at coordinate 116,563 of NW_012267437.1, forward strand.
CCCTTCCTTACCCCTCAAAAAGAAAACAAAAGCACTAGAAATATTTGCTATATAATTGAAGAGATTTGAGACCTTTTTTTTGGGGGGGAAGGGAGGTGGTTCTGAGCCTTGAATTCAGGGCCTAATCTCTGTCCCTGAGCCTCTCTGTGTTCAAGGACAGCACTCTACCACTTGAGCCACAGCACCACTTCTGCCTTTTTCTGTTTATGTGGTACTGAAGAATCGAACCTAGGGCTTCATGCATGCTAGGCAAGCACTAAGCCACATTCCCAGCCCAGATATGACAGCTTTATAGATTAGTTAATAATATTAGATCAATGTTGTCTTCTTGATTTTGATAACAATATTACATTTATAGAAAAGATTATCTTTTTTTCTTCTTTGTTGGTCATGGGCTTGAACTCTGGGCCTGAGTGCTGTCCCTCAGCTCTTCAGCTCAAGGCTAGTGCTCTACCACTTGAGCCACAGCACCACTTCCAGTTTTCTGGTGATTAATTGGAGTCTCATGAACTATCCTGCCTGGACTGGCTTTGAACCATGATCCTCAGATGTCAGCCTATTGAGTAGCTAGGATTACAGGTGTGAGCCACTAGCGCCTGGCAGAAAAGAATATCTTTGTTTTTAAGAACTATACAATGTCTGAGAAAAGCAGAAAAGGTCAGATAAGTTGATGTTAGGTGAAATGAACCCCAAGATAAGTATTCAAATGTTTTCTTTCATGCGATTGTTTCTAACATATTTATAAGATGATTTCTTTGTTGCTTTGTATATCCCTCCCCCACGGTATAACCCCTGCTTTCATTGTATTTGATGTTGGTATAATTTGTGGAGGGGAAGGGCAAAAACAAATCATTTAAATAGGGATACAAGTGGACCCACTGCAACAATGAGATATACAAGTTGTTAACGAACTTTACAACTTTGGCGGCGGGGGGGGGGGGGGGGGGGGGAGTGGGAAGTGGAAACAAAGGAGGAGGCAACAATGCTTGATAAGAAATGTACTCATTACCTTGCCCATGTAATTGTAACCCCTCTGTATGGTATTTTCACAATAAAAAGGAAAAAAAAGAACTATGCAATGAATTACTAGAAATAAGGAGATACTCTTGAAATCATTCTCAAAGGTTTTAGAAAAATAACTATTTACTTTTGTTTACTTTAGAGAAAGAGAAAATGTAATAAAATATACTTTGGAGAATCCAAGTAAAGGGCATATAAAAATTTTTGTATTATTTTTATAACTATTCTATGAAAATGAGGTTATTTAAAATTTAAAGTGTTGACTCTTGCCAGGTGCTAGAAGCTCATGTCTATAATCCTCACGACCCAGGAAGCTGAGATCTGAGGAGACTGAGGTTCAAAGACAGCTGAACAGGAATGTCATTAAGACTCTTATCTCCAAATAACCACCCCCAAATCAGAAGTTGAGCTGTGGCTTAAAGTGCTAGAATGGTAGCCTTGAGCACAAAAGCTCAGGGACAGTGGCCAGCCCTGAGTTCAAGTCCTATAACCGAGAAAAAAAATTAAAAATAAAAGAAGGGTTAAGTCTAACATTTGCATAACAGCATTTTCACAACTAATTGAAGATGGGTGGTCTTTTTTTTGTTGTTGGTCCTGGGGCCTGAACTCTGGGACTGGGCACTGTCCCTCAGCTCTTCAGCTCAAGGCTAGTGCTCTAACACTTGAGCCACAGCACCACTCCGGCTTTTTTCTTTTTGCTTATGTGGTGCTAAGGAATCAAACCCAGGGCCTCATGCATGCAAGGCAAGCACTCTACCACTGAGCCATCTTCCCAGCCCCGGATGTGTGGTCTTTTAAGAAGCAGCTATAGAGAGAACAAGAGAAGGGTTGACATTGTCCAAAAAGAAATGTACTCTACCTGACTTATATAACTGTAACCCCTCTGCATATCACCTTTATACTAATTTTTTAAATTTTATTTTATTGTAAAGATGCTGTTACAGAGGGGTTACAGTTATGTGAGTAAAGTAATGAGTGCTCTTGTGGAGCACTGTTCCCCCCTCCTTTGTTTTTCTCCTACTATCCCTTCCCTCCCCTACCTTCTCCACTCCTCCCCCACCTTCCAAAGGTGTAAAAGTTCATTTCCAACATAGTGTCTTGTGAATATCCTTGTTGCAATAGGTCTTCCTGTGTCCTTGTTTCAGCCTTTTGTTATTCTCTTTCCCCTCCCCAAATTAGATAGATGTATATACAAGATGCAGAAACAAATATTAAAAAAAAAAACAACTATAATCCAAATTTTCATTTCCTTCCTTGGCATTTCTGATTTAAAAAAAAACTAAGTAATATGAATTACAGTGTAAACAATAAAAATTATTGCCTTTCCAGAGTGCAAAAGTCCTTTATAGAAATTAATAATACCGGGCTGGGAAGGTGGCTCAGTGGTAGAGCGCTTGCCTTGCATGCATGAGGCCCTGGGTTCGATTCCTCAGCACCACATAAGCAAAAAGAAAAAGCCGGAAGTGGCGCTGTGGCTCAAGTGGTAGAGTGCTAGCCTTGAGCTGAAGAGCTGAGGGACAGCACCCAGGCCCAGAGTTCAGGCCCCACGTCCAACCCAAAAAAACAAAAAACAAAAACTTTTCATGTCTGATCTATTTTGTCTGAAGTGGCTATTAAAATACTCTATATACAACTGTCAAAACTATACACACATAAATGAAATGTATGATGTATACATAATAACTCAATAAAGTTGAGAGGAGGAAAAGTTTGTCATGTTACCAGGAATTCCTAAAGTAAGTATTTCTATACATATCAGTGAATAGAAATTGGTTCACTTAGGAAATAAAAATGAGGAAAATTGGGACTGGGAAGATGTCTCAGTGGTAGAGTGCTTGCCTTGCATGCCTGAGGCCCTGGGTTCGATTCCTCAGCACTACATAAGCAAAAAGAAAAAAGCCGGAAGTGGCGCTGTGGCTCAAGCGCTAGCGCGCTAGCCTTGAGCTGAAGAGCTGAAGGACAGCACCCAGGCGCAGAGTTCAGGCCCCACGACCGGACCTCAAAAAAAAATGAGGAAAATTTAAGACATATGCTGTCAACTTAAAATTTTTTATTAAACACCAAAACTATAGAGACAGGCTATCCTCAATGTATATGACAATTAAGATATCCTGATAGTTAATTATGTATAACTGTCACACCAATAGAATCTGGGAGACAGATGTACCTGAGCAGCTGTGCTCTGACACAAGCAGAGAGGCCTATGCTCTGGCTGCTTCCAGAAGTCATATCCATTCCTACCTTAAGCACATGGTACCAGACTGAGGTGCCACCAAAGTCAATGTGGAAATCGGTATAGCTATCGCGCACACTCATAAGACAGTATTTCTGCACATTGGGTCTCTCAAAGACACAGTCTTCTGGCCACAAGTTTTCGACCCATGACAGCTTGCGAACAATCTTTGGTGTCTCTACAAGGTTAGAAAGCCTATGAAGAAAGAAGTAAAGGGAAATGTCAGCTAACAAGGAATTGAAGCCTGAATATATTAAAAAAATTACCCTCTACCTCAGTGAAAATTAGATAAGACATAACAAGGTTTCTCTACAGAATTTCCAAAGGCAAACAGGTCACTTGTTTCTGTAAGACTATCAGCATCTTTAATCTACTAAGTCCCAAAAGTCCCAACTTCCAGCTACACAGCTTTTCCCAACAGAAGATGGTCATTTTCTCCAAGAAATGTTTATATACCTGCCTCAACTTAACCCCTACTGCACCCATCTACTAACAAGCCAATAAGTTACTGTATCATCTCCATCTCATAGTGACCTGTTTATGAGGAACATGGAGAAACTTCTCTGGATTCAGTTCTAGGGAAATAAGTGTTTCTCTGAAACATCCAGTTGTACTTATTCTTATATAAAACTACAAATGTAACCACATTGCAGTCTCTTCTTTGTTCCAATCTTCAGGAAATTCAATTAAAAAACACTCCAACCATGCAGATATTCACACACGTACTTTATGTGTACAGTAACTACCAGCTAAATCCTATTGTCCCATTTTTATTTTCCTTTAATTCTAATTGTCTTATTCTCCCAGTTCAGCATCTCCATTAGCTACCTCAGATGAGGTAAGGCATAAGCTTGTTTTTAAACAAGTTGTTTACATCCTATACCTTAGAAATAACAGTAAGGATATCAGTATTGTACTATAATTAAGTAAAATGCTCCCTAAATGATAACTGTGGGAAACTGGCTTACCAGTACACAGAATCAAGCCGGACACCAGTGGATTACTAAGCAGGTGAGATCTGAGGATTGTGGTTCAAAGCCAGCCTGGCAGGAAAGTCCGTGACACTCATCTCCAATAAACCACCAGAAAACCAGAAGTAGCACTGTGGCTCAAGTGGTAGAGTGCTTGACTTGAGCTGAAGAACTCAGGGATAGCGCCAAGGCCCAGAGTTCAAGCCCCCATAACTGACCCCCACCCCCCAAAAAAAGAGTACACAGAATCTTCCTATATACTATTTTTTGTAACTTCCTATGACACTATAATTATTTCACAGTTAAAAGTGTGAATTATGGGCTGGGAATATAGCTTAGGGGTAGAGTGCTTGTCTAGCATGCATGAAGCCCTGGATTCAATTCCTCAGTACCATATAAACAGAAAAAGCCAGAAGTGGTGCTGTGGCTCAAATGGTAGAGCACAGAGAGGCTTAGGGACAGAGCACAGGCCCTGAGTTCAAACCCCATGACTGGCAAAAAAAAAGTGTAAATTATCAGACCATAAGCTTTTTAAGGGCAAAAAGATACATAAATATATTATGATTCCTTGATATTTACTACAGTTGTGAGCACAGAAAAGGTTTTTGTGGATATATGCTGCATTTTGTGTACATGTAATTTTGAATCTAAGAAATTCTCAAAAACACTAGGATAACCTTAGTGAATCTATTTCTAGGGACAGAGAAGTCCTAGCAGTTTGACAGTGACGATGCGACAATCTAAATACCAGAAAAAGATTTTCTCAAAAGCTGTCCTAGGTCTTGAAGGAGACATACATGAACAAAAATAGATACAGGGTAATCTGTCCAATGTTAGATACTAGAGAAGAAATATGACTCAGTTGGTATATTAGTAGGTACACTAGAAAATATAAGCCAGTATCTCATCCCAAGGAAGAAACCACCAGAGGAAAAAAGGAACAAAACATTCACTAAGTACGCACGCAGGCAGAGTAACTCATGCCTGCAATCTCATCTATGCAGGAGGTAGAGAGCAAAAGGATTATAGTTGGAGGGCCAGTCTGAGCAAAAAGTTAGTAAGAACTCATCTTAACCAACAAGTCAGGCATTGTTGTACATGCCTGGATTGCAGCTATGGAGGAAAAATAATAAGGGAGCCTCATTTAAAAACATTAGGACCCTATCTGAAAAATAAAGCAAAATAGGGCTTGAGGCATGGCTCAAGTGATTAGTAGAGCATCTGCCTGCCTAAAAAATGTGAGGCCCCAAGTTCAAACACCAGTACTGCTCCTCCCCCCAAAAAATATACACTTACTTTATCAATCACATGGCCCAGACATTTTAACCTTTGTTGTTACCCCTGTTTCCTACCTGGTATCAGAGAATTCCAAACTAATGACATTAAGGACTTTCTCTCTCTTTCCACTGTAATAATATTTCACAAAATCACCAAGCTTCATCTTGCAATCGGCTTGACGGGTCACATCAATCACATCAATCTCTTTGTCAGAACCTTAAAAAGAGAGAGAGAGAGAGATGGGTTCTGAACTGGGAAAGAATGAAGGGTAACATTGTCCCAGAAGAAATGCAGTCATTACCTGACTTAAGAAACTGCAACCCCTCTGTATATCACCTTTAGAATGACAGTAAAAATACTTTAAAAAGAGATGGTTCTGTACCAAGTAATGTGACAAATGTGAAATGTTCTCCCTTCACTAGTCTCTTAGAATGACTTTATACTCAAAATTTCTTTCATTTTTTTATTTTTCAAAGAGTGGGTTTATTTCAAAATTGTAAAGATATATATTATTTTTATTACATATAATAAGCAACTTTAAGATATAAAGATGCACTTTTTTTTTTGAGTCTGGTCATGGGGCCTGAACTCTGGGCCTGGGCACTGTCCCTCAGCTCTTCAGCTCAAGGCTAGCGCTCTACCACTTGAGCCACAGCGCCACTTCTGGCTTTTTTCTTTTTGCTTATGTGGTGCTGAGGAATCGAACCCAGGGCCTCAGGCATGCAAGGCAAGCGCTCTACCACTGGACCACCTTCCCAGCCCAAAGTTTCACATTTTTAAAGTTAAAAAATATCTTAAAAATGCAGACATTTTAAGAAAACGAAGCAAGCTGAATGCACCCTGCAGCACAGATCTATCCCTTAAATATTCACACTTCAAAAGCTGTTTTGGAAAGATTGAAAAACTGGGAAAATTATTTACAATTGGCAATGATTAGGAATCTCCCTATCTTTGGAAGCAGGTTAATGACAGAGTAATTGCAGGCCACCAGCATGAGTGGTTTAGGTGGTGTGTGCATTCACCAGTACAGGACAGGGTCTTCAGGTCCACGCAGCTGGCTCTGGAATGATTGACGGCTTTGTCGGGAACTGTGTACTTCAGACACAGCATGTCCATGAGCACTATCTCAAACACAGTCTATCAGCACACCAATGTTTCCATCCTGTAAAAGCACACTAGGACGCTCAGTTTAGGAAAGAAGAGCAGCACTTAAGAACAGCATCCCGGGTCTAGGAAGGTGGCTCAGTGGTAGAGCGCTTGCCTTGCATGCCTGAGGCCCTGGGTTCGATTCCTCAGCAC
>NW_012267437.1:123724-149927 GCF_000151885.1 Dipodomys ordii
TGAGGCCCTGGGTTCGATTCCTCAGCACCACATAAGCAAAAAGAAAAAAGCTGGAAGTGGCGCTGTGGCTCAAGTGGTAGAGCTGAAGAGCTGAGGTACAGCACCCAGGCCCAGAGTTCAGGCCCCATGACCGGACCCCCCCCCCAAAAAAAAGAACAGCATCCAGTGCATATCAAATGTAGGACTAACTAACTGTACCAAGTCATGGGCAAGAACTGCAATATGCAGAATAATAAGGCCAGTCCCTTCCTGTGCCACCACACAGGGTAAAGATGAGGCACAGAAGCATAACTGTTGCAAGCAACCTTGTGGTTTCAAACATTTTCTTCAGCAAAAAGCTTTATATTGGGAAGCCACAGCAATCCAGTTCCAAGGATAGAAAAGAAAATGCCAGCCACGAAGCATATCACAAAACACTTCAATCTGGTGCTTGAAACTCAGGGATGTGGAGTCCAGGAACTTCGCGCAGTCAGGCCCCGCTCCTCGTCATCCTGCCTGCTCAGGAGCCACCAAAGCTTCTCCATGGCCCCATCGGCAGGCTGCCACGCAGGGAACTCACTCGCCGACCGCTCACGCCCACCCAGGAGCCTGGAGCTCGAACCTTCATGCACAGACCAGAAGTCCGGGTCGCCACTTCATGCGCGACACCTTCTACCCCTATACTCAACATTTCTATCTATACTCAGCTACTGTATCTTCACATGTTCAGGAAAGGGATAAGAAATGCATTATACTCTCTACAGACCACTGTGGAAGGTCTTGACCTGCTAAGGCTATGGAACTATCTGACCCAGACTCATATAGTACATTCCATGTGCTTAAGCCCTCTTTCCATATTTCATCTTTTCCTGTCTCCTCCAAAGCTCATGCCCATATGACAACTAGCATGTGAGATTAAGAGTCAGACTTCCTTGTCTCAACAGACCAAAAGCAGATCATGAACCCTAATATTTCTTGGGTAAAAAAGTGTGGCTCACCCTAATTTTGTGTAGTCTTATTAGGAGAGAGAGAACTGGGAAATTGGCTCAGTAGTAGAGTGCTTGTCTCGCATGCATGAGGCCCTGGGTTCAATTCCTCAATACCACATAAGCAGAAAAAAGCCAGAAGTGGCACTGTGGCTCAAGTGGTAGGGCACTAGCCTTGAGCTGAAGAGCTGAGGGACAGTGCCCAGGCCCAGAGTTCAGGCCCCAGGACCGACAAAAAAAAAAAAAAAAGGAGAAAGAGAAACCAGGTGTTGATGGCTCGTGCCAGCAAACCTAGCTATTCAAGGAGCTGAAATCTCCAGGGTATTGTGGTTCAAACCCAGCTGGGACAGAAAAGCCCATGAGACTCCTATCTCTAATTTACCAGCAAAAAGCCAGAAGTGAAAGTATGGTTCAGGAAGTTAGAGGTCAGGTGGTAGAGTGCTAACCTTGAGCAAAGACATCAAACAAGAGCAAAAGGCCCCAAGTGACAAAACTAAAAAAGGAGACTAGGATTCTGACTCTCTTTTCGCCAAAGAATGACTCTGGACAAGGCACTTCACCTCAGATTCTCAAGATGGCTAGAAAACAAATATGAAAGGCAAAGTGGAGGGGAAGGTATACAAGTCTTGACAGAGTATATAATTTGTCACAGTTAAGAGAATCTATAGTATAGTAGCTTACCAACATAGTGCTCCACATCCCTCACAGTGAATGATGGTGAGGGCAGTGTCATCCCCAACCCATCCTTCTTCAAGACCAAGATGGGTACACTGAAGCTATTCTCTTCTAGGAATTCCACAGTCAGCTGGCTTCCAGTGGGCTTCAGAATCACTTCATCTGAACTGTATGGGCCACAGAAGAAAAATCATGAGCTCAAGGTTCTGCTCACTAAAGGCATTACTAATGTTTCTTTTCACTTATGGGGTAGTACTACTTCCTGAGGAAGTCTTATATGGGCTGACAAACTAATGGCATAAACCTCACTCAAGTGCCAGGAAAGAAATTACCCATCTAAGACAAGAGGCAAATTCACTGGCAGAGGTGATGAAGAGCCAGTAAATAGGGTGATGGTCTCTGGATGACCAAAAAACTGGTTAGAGAGAAGAAGCATATCTGACAAGTTTGGCTAATCTGTTCTAACCAAGAGCAACACTTCTGAATTAAAATATTAGCAAAGGAAAGAGAAAAGACATTTAAAAGATGATAATATTTATAAATACTTTTTCAACACATATGCTTAGTTAACTACAAAAAAAGGGAATTTTTAAATAAATCATGCTGGAGAATAGACCGACTAAAATGTAGACCAACTAAAATGTAGCTCACTGGCAGAGCATTTGTTTGGCATGCAGAAGGACCTAACTTAACACACAGACTATTTGTTGGGACAAATATATTAAGCTCAATGTCTACCTTGCTCTTTATATAATTATAGATGATCTAAAAATTAAATTGTTAAAAATAGCTGTGTGCCAGTGGCTCAAGTCTGTTAATCCTAGCTACTCAGAAGGCTGACATGTGAGGATCAGAGTTCAAAGCCAGCTTGGGCAGGAAAATCTGTGAAACTCTTATTTCCAATTAAACACCAAAAAGCCAGAAGAAGAGCTGTGGCTCAAATGCTAACCTTGAGAGAGGAAAAAAAAAACTCAGGCACAGGACCCAGGTGCTGAGTTCAAGACCCAGGACCAGCACCAAAACAATTATAAAACATAAAAGCAAGGGAGGGGCTAACAATGTTTGATAAGAAATGTACTCATTACCTTACTTATGTAACTGTAACCCCTCTGATTTCACCCTAACAATAAATTTTTTTATTGTCAAGGTGATGTACAGAGGTACATTTCTTGCCAAACTTGTTACCCCTTCCCTCATTTTTCTCCCACTTTCCTTCCCCCTAACCCCCACTAAAAATATATATTTTTTAATCCTAAAGAGAAAAAAAAATAAAAGTACTAACTGGGAGAGTGAGGGAAGGGTTGACGCTGTCCAAAAAGAAATGTACTCTTTACCTGACTTATGTAACTGTAACCCCTCTGTACATCACCTTTATAAAAACAATAAAAAATTTAAAAATAAAGCATTTAAGAATAGAGACAAATACAGGAGATAAGTCTCAATTACCACTACACTAATAACTAAATTCAACTACATAAAATTAAACTTTTCTGGAAGAAAAGCTACAAGCAACAGTAACAAAATTAACAAAGAAAAAGATGATTACAAATATATAAAAATTTTCAGGCCGGGAGGTTGGCTCAGTGATAGAGTGCTTGCCTTTAATGCATGAGGCCCTGGGTTCGATTCCTTGACACCACATAAGCAGAAAAAAGCCAGAAGTGGCGCGATGGCTCAAGTGGCAGGGCACTAGCCTTGAGATGAAGAGCTGAGGGACAGCGCCCAGGCACAGAGTACAGCCCCCACAACCAACAAAAAGAAAAAATTTTTCTTCATAATTATAGTACTGAAACTAGAAACAGTACGATTTTAATTTCATCTCACTGAAGAAACATAAAAGCTTCATACTAAATAATGTTGTGTTGGCCAGCATATAGAAAAATTATCTGTGGGAGTATGAAATGATATAACCACTATGGAAATAATTGGCAATGTTTAAAAATTATTTTAAAAGCACAGCCTCTTTGACCTAACTTGCAAAAAGTAAACATATATATAGATACAGATAGATAGATAGATAGATAGATAGATAGATAGATAGATAGATAGATAGATAGATCCATCTGTCACATATGTAAAAATATAAGTACAAAGATACTTCTGTGCTTTTCCTAATGGCAAAATATTGGAATAAAATTAAATATTCAAAAATAGAGGATTACTTAATTATTCATACAATGAAATACTGAATAGCCATGAGAAAGAATGGAAAACACATATATGTATACATAATTTAGGTTGAAAAACTAAAGATGGTGCTGGTGGGTGGTTCATCCCTATAATCTGAGCGACCCAAGAAAGGATGAGATCTGAGGATTGAGGTTCGAAACCAGCACAGGCAAAATGTCTGAGAAAGTGTCACCAATTAACCAGCAAAAACAGGTGAACTAGAGGTACATCTCAAGTGGAAAAGCTCCAGCCATAAGCAAGAAGACTGAGCAATGATGTGAGACCTTCAGTTCAAGCCCCAGTACAAGCACAAAAAGAAAAAATAAGATGCAGAATAAAGTGTCTGTTTTTGTGTCAGAAAATGAAAAAGATCCAGGCACAATAGCTCACATCTGTATCTACCTACAAGGAGGTAGCAATTGGGAAGAATGTGGTTCCAAGCCAGCCTAAGGAAAAAAAAATCCACACACAAAAAAAATCTCTTCTTAAAAACAAATCATTTGGGGCTGGGAAGGTGGCTCAGTGGTAGAGCGCTTGCCTTGCATGCCTGAGGCCCTGGGTTCGATTCCTCAGCACCACATAAGCAAAAAGAAAAAAGCCAGAAGTGGCGCTGTGGCTCAAGTGGTAGAGCACTAGCCTTGAGCTGAAGAGCTGAGGGACAGTGCCCAGGCCCAGAGTTCAGGCCCCACAACCGGACCCAAAAAAAAAAAAAAAACAAATCATTTAACCAGCACGACTATGTTTTTTGCAGCCTTATTTACAATAGCTAAGATATGGAACCAACCCAGATGCCCCTCAGTAGATGAATTGATCAAGAAAATGTGATATATATATATATATATATATGTACACATACACACAATGGAATTCTATGCCTCCATCAGAAAGAATGGCATTGCCCCATTTGTTAGGAAATGGAAAGACTTAGAACAAATTATATTAAGTGAAGTAAGCCAGGCCCAAAGAAACATAGGTCTCATGGTTTCCCTTATTAGCAATAACTAGTATATGTCTGAGTCAAGCAGAAAAGGTCAGATAAGTTGATGTTAGGGAAATGAACCCTAAGATATGTATTCAAATGTTTTTTTCTTTCAGGTGATTGTTTCTAACACATTTATAAGATTATTTCTTTGTTGCTTTGTATGTCCCTCCCCCACAATATAACCCCTGCTTTCACTGTATTTGATGTTGGTATAATTTGTGGAGGGGAAGGGAAAAAACAAATTGTTTAAATAGGGATACAGGTGGACCCATTGCAACAATGAGATGTACAAGTCATTATGTCGAAAACAAACTTTACAACTTTGGTGGGGGGGGGAGAGAAGGTTTGGGTGGGGGGGCCAGGGGAGGATGGGAAGGGATGGGAAGGGTAAACAAAGGAGGAGGCTACAATGCCTGATAAGAAATGTACTCATTATCCTGCCCATGTAGTTGTAACCCCTCTGTACAGTATCTTCTCAATTTAAAAAAAAAAGAAGATTAAAAAAAAAAAATCTCTTCTTGGTGGTGGTGGTGGTGGTGTTTGATTTTGCTTTGGAATTTTTTTTCTTTTTTGGGGGGGTAAATGTGGGAACAAAAATGGAGGGAGGAAAGGGGAACAAACACAATCATGCTCTTCAGTATACACTATGTAGAAAATGAACTATAAGGGCAGGGACAGGAGGGGGAAACTGGGGGAAAGTGAAGGAATGGGTAACATTGTCCAGAAAAAAAATGTACTCATTACCTGACTTAGGAAATGACAAGTCCTCTGTACAATACCTTAATGATAATAAAATTATATTTTATTTTTAAAAAGAAAATAAAAACGTGTCTTTATCAGCTGGACTTGATATTGTACACCTGATATCCCAGCTAAATGAGAAACATAAATAGGAGGACTGAGGTCCAAGCCTGCCTGATCACAAAATTGAGACTTTATTTGGAAAATAAAGCAAAAAGAACTGAGAATGTGATTGAAAGGGTATTCTTTTTGTGTGTATGTGTGCCAGTCCTGGAGCTCTACTACTTGAATCATAGCTCCATTTTTTGGCTTTTTGATGGTTACTTGGAGTTAAGAGTCTCACAGCCTTTTTCTGCTCAGAGTGGCTTCAAACAACAATCCTCAGATCTCAACCTACTGAGTCATTAGGATTACAGGTACCCAGCTGAAATGGTAGAATTCTTTCTTGGCAAGAACAAGGCTCTGCATTCAAACTCTAGTAGTGCTTTTAGAAAAAAGTCTACAATCCTTGTTACTTGAGAATCGGAGACCATTTGTGCAAAAAGACTTCATCTTGACCAAGGGCTAGTCACAGGAATACATATCTATCATTCCAGTTACAGAGGAAGCACAATAGCTGGGAGCAACAATTCATACCTGTTATCCCAGTGATTTGGAAAAGCACAATTAGAAGGATCACAATCCATGCTGGCCCAGGCATAAAAGGAAACCCTATCTCAAAAATAACCAGTGCAAAAGGGACTGTGGAGTAGCTCAAGTGGTAGAGAGCCTTCCTAGCAAGCAAGAGACCTTGTGTCCAAACATTAGGAATAGCAAAAAAAAATTAAATGAAAAAGATAAAGAAACACATGTTTGCATATACAAAAACTATTTTGAAAGAATGTATATTGTTGTTGACTTTGGAAAAAGGACCTGAGGAGCCTCAGGTAGAGAGGAGGCTCAAGTCTTTAAGCAAACAAAACAAATATGAAATTAAGGAAATATTTAATTCAAGTAAAATTTCAATCACAGGAAGCAAAAGAGGTCTTTATCCAGTAATTAGTGATTCATCATTTTTGTTCAATTCTTAAATTACTCGATTCCTTTTTAATAAGGCCAGTTTGATAGAAAAGAAATAACTCTTTGGTCTGAGTCTGTCACTCAAATTAGTATTTACCCAGCAAGCACAGGCTCTGATTTAAAAATCCCTTTTTAACTGAAAAAAATAATATATAACCATTCAATTTTTTAAGTTTCTCTTTTCTACAATAGAAGACTTAATTTTACCGATTTTTAAAGACTCCTTCCAGATTTTCAAGGATGTAGATGGTGAGAAGGCAAAGGTGGGAAGGTATAAGAATGAATAAGCAGTAAATATGATCAATGTACATTTTGTTTATGTATGGAAATATAATAAAAACCTATTATTTGTACTATTAACATATGCTAATAAAAAGGCAAAAAAATGGATCCTTTTCATTCTAGCATTCCTTAGATATATGCAGATATTAGTTCCTATTGAACATTTATTGAATATTGACTCCCAATATTTTTTTAATAAGTTGACCATATTATACTCGAAGTAAAATTCCAGTGACTGTGTCTCAGAAACTGACCCAAACAGAAGTTCCCCACCACAGAAAGAACTTACAGGGCCCATATGAGGCCCCCCAAATGGAGTCACTTCTAATGGTACAGATGGAGAGAAAACTAAGAAGAGTCTCAGCCCCTAAACTCCTGGTGTTTAACAGCTCTTTGGAACAGGGGTCCTTACCTCTCAAAAGTCCTACCCCGAAGCTCTCGAATGAACATAGGGCTCCCAGTCTTCACTGGCTTCCCCCTTTGGGCATCTTGCCCTTTTGAAGATCCACGGCGTTTTTTCACTAAGCCAGAAAGAGACATGAGGTCAAGAGTCAGAATGGTCATGAGCTGTGGTTCCAAGAATAAAAGACTTGGTAGATTTTTTTCTCTTCTAATCTAACAACCACTGCGGCATCTGGAGTCAATAAGGCTTTCACAAACTCAGCTAAGTTCCCAGTGTGCTAGGCAATCTCTAGGAAGTGAAGAAAGTTAAGCTATGCACTTTTGCCCTTCTGGCCTGTGAGGCCTGCCTAGACTTTTGCTATTTCCTAAAGAGGAATCTGAAACACTCTGGCAAAGGTAATCAAGTTTGTATTGTCTCTCCTCTAGGCCACCTTATGAAAAACCTAAGATATACTTACTAACAGATGGCCCATGTGAGACCTCACAATTGGGGCAGTGGTAGAGATCAATGTCAGCTGCCTTCTCTTCTTCCACACCAACACAACTGGAAAAGAAAAAAAAAAACAAACAAGGTTTATACAAGTTCATTTTTACTTTTTTGCAACATCCCAGGGCTTGAACTCAGAGTCTGGATGCTGTCCATGGACTTCTGTGCTCAAGGCTTACACTCTATGACTTGAATCACAGCTCCACTTATGGCTCTTTGGTAGTTATTAGACGTTAAGAGTCTCATGGACTTTCCTGCCTGGGCTGGATTCAAACCACAATCTGCAAATCTCAGAGTAGCTAAGATTACAGGTGTGAGCCGCAGGAACCTTGCTGTTTTATTTTTTACAAACTGTCCACTATAGTAACTATTAGCAAATGTGGCTATTTGCATTAATTAAAATTAAGCAAAATATGGGCTGGGAAGGTGGTTCAGTGGTAGAGCGCTTGCCTTGCATGCATGAGGCCCTGGGTTCAATTCCTCAGCACCACATAAACAGGGGAAAAAAAGCCGGAAGTGGAGCTATGGCTCAAGTGGTAGCACGCTAGCCTTGAGCTAAAGAGCTGAGGGACAGCGCCCAGGCCCAGAGTTCAGGCCCCATGACCAGACTCCTCCCCCCCAAAAAATTAAGTAAAATAAGGCTGGGTGCCATACTGGCTCACACCTGTAATCCTAGGTACTCAGGAGCTGAGATATAAGGATCATAGTTCAAAGCCAGGCAGCAAAGTCCATGAGACTATAATAAACCACTCAGAAAAAAAGCTGGAATTGGTACTGTGGCTCAGTGGCAGAGTGCCAGCCTTGAGAAAAATAATCTCAGGGACAGCAACCTGAGTTCAAGAGCCCCAGGACCAGCACAAAAAAAAAAGAAAAAAAAAGTTAAGAAACAGATGAAATTCATTTAAATATTTTTAAACTAACATATCCAAAATTCTATCCAAAATTTTAATCTTTGAGATAGTTTATCAAATGAAAATTGAAGTATTGTACATTTAAGAGTATTGATAAATGAAGTAATCATTTTCACTTACCTATATTTTTTAAATATCTATAATGAACATGTTACTTATTTCTTATTTTCAAAATTAAAAATATTTAATTTTGAAAACTTGAGTTCACATGCAAATGGCGTAGTAATCTCACAAAATTAAATAACCAGGGCTGGGAGGGTGGCTCAGTGGAAGTGCTTGCCTTGCATGCATGAGGCTCTGGGTTTGATTCACCACATAAGCAGAAAAAGCTGGAAGTGACACTGTGGCTCAAGCAGTAAAGCGCTAATCTTGAGCTGAAGAGTTGAGGGACAGCACCCAGGCCCCACGACCAACAAAATAAATAAATAAATAACCCCTTCCCTTAGAAAGGGGGCAGGAGACCTTCAAAAATTCTGGCTACGGTTGAACTCCTTTTATCTTTGATAAGCCACAAACAGTAAGGCACATAAAAATATGACAAAGCGGTTGGGAATGTGACTTAGTGGTAGAGTGCTTGCCTAGCATGCATGAAGCCTGGGGTTCAATTCCTTAGTACCACATAAACAGAAAAGCCAGAAATGGTGCTGTGGTAGCTCAGGAACACTGCCCAGGCCCTGAATTCAAGCCTCAAGACTGGAGCAAAAAATGAACAAAAATATGACAAAGCCCTAATTGTTTTAACCAAGATCGTGCTCATAAATTTCCTAGGATTAAGACACCACCCTCCCATATCTTCCCAACTAATAATCTTGTGCCAGTAAATCTATAACATATCAAAAAATTGAGGTTATCAATATCAACTTTCTAGGGATTTCCTTGATTTATTAAGATACATTAGCTATACAAGGGAGGATTTCATTGTGACATTTCCACACATGTATACAATGTATTTAATCAATCCCCCCATATCACTCTCCCTTACCCTGTCCTAATACAATTTCAAGATGTTTCATTGTTCTATTTTCATAATTGCTGATAATCTCCACCTTCCCTATCTAACTTTCTTTGCCAGTCCTTTCTTTGCTAGGCCCTGAACTCAGGGCCTAGGCACTGTCCCTGAGCTTCTTTTGCTCAAGGCTACCTCTCTTGCTACTTGAGAAACAGTGCCACTTCTGGCCTTTTCTGTTTATGTGTTACTGAGGAATCAAATCCAGGGCTTCATGCATGCTAGGCAAGCAATCTACCACTAAGCCACATTCACAGTGTTTTATTTTTTGACATCAACGTTTCTCAATCAACTATTCTCTCAGAGATATTCTCACTTGCCCCACTAACTTTCAACCCCCAATCCAAACCCCTAACCCCAGCTCAATCCAAGTATTCAACACTGAACCACTGGATATGACTGGAGAAAAAAAATCACTCTTTAGATTGATGAAACAATAAATTTACACTATCCAAATATCTGGGTCACACTACCTGGTAATATTCCTATAATTCCCTACTTAGCTCTCTTTCTCATGATACACAGTGGATTTCAAACAAATGACCAACCTAACTATAGCTCTCTCTCTTTCTCCCCAAATTATCTTGGGCTGGGAAAGTGGCTCAGTGGTAGAGCGCTTGCCTTGCATGCCTGAGGCCCTGGGTTCGATTCCTCAGCACCACATAAGCAAAAAGAAAAAAGCCAGAAGTGGCGCTGTGGCTCAAGTGGTAGAGCACTAGCCTTGAGCTGAAGAGCTGAGGGACAGTGCCCAGGCCCAGAGTTCAGGCCCCACAACTGGACCCCAAAAAAAAAATTATCTTACTTATCTTCCTACCACCAAATTTAACTACTTTTGCAGCCATCTTTTCCTTTCATTACAATAGAAGTGCTGCTGGTTGCCAGTAGTTCACACCTGTGATCCTAGCAACTCAGGAGGCTGAGATCTGAGGATCAAAGTTGAAAAGCCAGCCCAGGCAGGGAAGCCCATGAGACTCTATCTCCAATTAACCACCAAAAAGCCAGAAGTGGAACTATGTATGGCTCAAGTAACAGTGCTACCTTGAGCTTTTATTTTTTTATTTTTATTTATTTTTTTGGGGTCCGGGCATGGGGCCTGAACTCTGGGCCTGGGCGCTGTCCCTCAGCTCTTCAGCTGAAGGCTAGCGCTCTACCACTTGTGCCACAGCACCACTTCCGGCTTTTTTCTTTTTTTGCTTATGTGGTGCTGAGGAATCGAACCCAGGGCCTCATGCATGCAAGGCAAATGCTCTACCACTGAGCCACCATCCCAGCCCTACCTTGAGCTTTTAAAAAGCTCAAGGACAGCGCCCCAAGTTCAAGCCCTTGGACCAGCACTTTTTTTTTTAAAAAGCCAATGAAAATAAGGGAAACCATGGGATAACTTTCCTCCTTTCCAAAGTCATTGTTTGTACCTGAGTTACATCTTTTCTTAGTCAATCAATTATCCCTTCATTTTGCAGTACCTTCAACCTCTCCTTCTTTACCTTCTCCATCACAGTAGTTAAGCTCAGCAATCTTAAGGGAACAAACAAGGGAAAGGGCAGTCTCCCTTAGATGTTTCAGTTTAAGGTTAGCACAATACCACTTGAGCCACAGCTCTACTTCTGGCTTTTTAGTGTGGTTAATTGGAGGTAGGAGTCTTATGGATGTTCCTGCTTGGGCTGGCTTCAAAGAGCAATCCTAAAATCTCAGCCTGGGGAGTAGCTAGGATTACAGGCCTGACTTCATCAGCATTTCCGGCTCGAGCCATACTCTCTCCATTAAGACGGTTTTTATCCTTGACTGGTAACTACTACCTTAGTTAACATTTAATGAACATCTGCCAGACCCTGATCTAGGTGCCGGTAATAAAAAAGGAAAAAAAAAGCATACAAAAAACCCTGCTCTTATATAGCTGACATTCTACTAGAGTTAAACAACAAGAAACAAGACAGATCAATACCATCAGTGAATTATATGTTAGATAGTGAAAGGAGCTAACTAGAAAGAAAGAAAAAGGGAATATATATGTACTGGTTGAATATGCCTTTTCTGAAATGCTAAGGAACAAAAGCATTTCAAAACATTTCAGAGTTCAGTTTAGAAATGTTCAACCTGTACATGAGTACATAAATACATACATCTAATAGGGGTCCAAAAAATGGTTGTGGTGGTATAATATTAAATAGGGAAGGACTGACAAAATTACTCTGGTGGAGGGGGAGGGTCTGGTATCAGGGTTTGAACTCAAGGCTCTCCCTTACTTAGCTTGCTCCCTTGGCTGTTATTCAACCACTTGAGCCATAAATCCCAGCTCAGCTTTTTGCTGGTCATTTGGAGATACAATCTCTTTAATTTTTCTGCTGGGCTAGCTTTAAACTATGGTAATTCAGATCTCACCTCCTGAGTAACTAGGATTATAGGCATGAACCTTGCTAAAGGCAGTAAGGGAGCAAGCCATGTTGATATAAGGGGGAAATATCCCAATTAAAGATAGCAGCAAGTACAAAAATCTCATGGCAGGAACATATCTAGAATATTCAAGAACTGATGAAGAGTAGCCTGCTTTGGATTGAGAGCAAGGAGGATAGTAAACAATTGGGAAAGTAACAAGCCCTCATGTAGTAAGCGTTTGTAGACTGTTAAATTTTTTGGCTTTTCCTGATAAAATAACTGGATTGTGGGTAGGGATGTAATGATCAATCATATGTATGTCTCTGGATTCTCCTTGTTTCCCAATGAACTTTTTCTTCTGCCCAATCCAAAAGTGTTGCCTGGGTGCTCCTTTCAAACTACCTCACTCATCTTACCCTTAGGGATCATATGGCTATATGTACACATTTATAACTCCAAGAAGGAATTTTCAACTGCTTCAGACTCTTCTTCCAAATTTCTCCTGGGTATTTCTGCTGGATACCCAGACTATTTGTATATTTCAGTAAATACAAACCCAACTTTCCCCCATTAAACCTGTTCCCTCTACATCAGCAAATGGCACCATAATGTCACCAGGTATTTAGGCCAGAAATTTTAATAACCTCTCATCATACCCTTTCATTATACTGTGAAGTAGATTATTTAGCATCAAGATAAGAACTCAGATGTTAGTGACACACCATGTGGATTTAAATTCTTAGCTATGCAATTTACTAGCTGTGGGATCCAGGGCAAATCATTTAACCTCTCCCATGTCTCAGTTTCCTCTGCAAAGTGGGGATAAAATCTATAACTACATCACAAGGTTGTTACAAGTATAGGAACTGTGCCAGACACAGTGGCTCATGATGCAATCCCAGCTACTTAAGAGGCAGAGAACAGGAAGGTCCAAGTTTGAAGGCAGCCTAGGAAAAAAAGTTATTATATATAATATAACCCCATCTCAACAAACATTATGGTATATGCTATAATCCTAGGCATGGGTAGGAGAAAGAATCAACAGTCCAACGCTAGCCAGGGCAAAAAGCATGAGACCCTAACTGAAAAATAACCTAAAAGCAAAAGGGACTATAACAGTGGCTCAAGTGGTACAGTACTTAACTAGCAAACCCAAGGCCCTTAGTTTAAACCCTAAAACTGTACAATAAATGCAAAGTGAATTAATTTATATATGTAAATATCATATATATTGTACATCATATATTTGTAGTTTAGAATATTGCCAAGGATACAGTAAAAACTACATGTTTGTTATTATAATCCAAGTTAACATGTCCTATCAACTAAATCTCCTAACTAGCTATCAGTTGGTATCCTTCTGTTATCTTTACTTCCCTTGCCCTAATGCAGGACACTATGATCTCTAATTGTGAATATTATCCTACTTTCCCAACTGTAATCCAGGTCTCTACAATGTTCCCACCCAATAGTTCTCCACATTATAATCAAAGTAATCATTAAAAAACACAATGGGGCTGGGAAGTTGGCTCAGTGGTAGAGTGCTTGCCTTGAAAAATACAAACATTCAGCTGGAAATGTGGCTTAGTGGTAGAGTGTTTGCCTAGCATGCATGAAGCCCTGGGTTCAATTCCTCAGTACCACATAAACAGAAAAGGCCAGACATGGCGCTGTGGCTTGAGTAGTAGAGTGCTAGCCTTGAGCACAGAGAGGCTCAAGGACAGTACCCAGGCCCTTAGTATAAGCTCCAGGCTCGGCAAAAAAATAAAATATAATTAAATAAAAATAAAAACACAAACATAAGCTAGGCACTGGTGGTTCACTGTAATCCTATTCAGGAAGCTGAGATTCCCCAGATCAAGATCCAAAGCCACCCTGAACAGGAAAATCTGTTAGACATTAGCCCCAATTAACCACCAAAACCCAGAAGTGGAGCTATGGCTCAAGTGATATAACAGTTGTCTTGAACAAAAAAGCGCGCGCGCACGCGCACACACACACTCTCTCTCTCCCTCTCTCTCTCTCTCTCTCTCTCTCTCTCCCTCCCTCCCTCCCTCCCTGCCTTTCTGAAAAGGCCTTGCCTCTTTCCCCTCTGACTTCACCTCTTGCCCCTCACACATAACGTCTGCTGCATACTGTGAAACAGTGCAAATAGAAAGCAAGAGCACTTGTTGAGAAACAGGAAAAGAAAACTTTCTACTTTTTCCATGGTCTCTCAGCTTACTATGGGCTTTTATTTGCTATTTGCTCAAGCAGTGAATTCAGGCCCTGCCAGGCACACTGGGGCCCTAACTGTAGTACACAAGGTACTTGCACTGGACCCTGAATCTCTTAAAAAACCTTCCTGAGCCAAGTGCCCTAGGCAGCCAACTAGGAACCTGTTCAGAGAGGCAAAAAGGCAGTGAGAAGCAGGATCACAAATAAGTCAAAGCTCTATTTTCCAGCACACACTCCATTCTCTGATCACATAAAAAAACCCACAAATGTAAAGGAAAAATTATTAAAACTTTCAGGCCAACAACAGCAAAGCATTAAACCTCAAGTGCGGGGTATCATTTGACTGTATTGATCATATGCCCATGATCTAAAAACAGCTGGGAGTATAGCTCAGAGGTAAAACACTTGCCTTAGTATGCAAGAAGCCCTGAGTTCAATTCCCAGCACAGGAAGGAAAAGTAGGTGGGTGGGAGGAAAGGAGGGAGGGAGGGAAGGAACATTTTTTTTAATCCAGCTGGATCAGGAGCCGGTGGCTCACACCAGTAATCCTACTCAGGAGGCTGAGTTCTGAAAATCACAGTTCAAAGCCAGCCCAGGCAGAAAGTCCATGAGACACTTGTATTTCCAATTACCTACCCAAAAAGCTGGAAGTGGAGCCGTGGCTCAAGTGGTAGAGTACTAGTTTGAGAAAAAAAGCTCAGGGACAGTGTGCAGGCCCTAAGTTCAAGCCCCAGGATGGGCATAGAAAAATTCTAGCTGGATCCTTAAGTGTCCTATTTATCCTAACCTCTGATCTTTGTCACTCATGGCTTCTGCTGAGGCTCTTCTTCCCTACTGCTGGTATGCCATCCATGCCATACTTAATCACAGTATTCCTGTTTCAGCTTGCCCTATATACCAATCATCAATTGTTCATTTCTTGCTGTTTGTCTGTACTACATTTAGCAGATAATATATCCTGTTCAGCAAAAATCATCACCCCCTCTATTTTTCAGTCTTGGTTTTTTATATTCAACTCAACTTATCAAACATTTATTAGGCTAGACAGCCGTTCAGATGATGGAGGCATAGATGAAAACCAAGCACCTAGATGTACTGCCTGTAATTATCACCCAGGACCAAAAGTAGTGAATACTATTTTGCTTCCTTAGTGAAGAAGACAAATGTTTTACTTCCAGGTCTTGATTACATTATCTCCAGTATGTACCACACAGTCCAGCACATAACAATTACTGTGTACATAAATCAACAAGTATTGATTATATATAGATGCTGTCTTCATGGAATAAATATCTGAAAGTTACAGAGGCAGGTAGTACTAATAGTAGTTCCACAAAGGCTATAAAGTAAATAAATCCGGGCAATAGGATGGTAAGTGAATGAGTAAATCTGAAGCCTGTATAAAAGTAGCTAAGAAGAAAACTGAGCTATGAACATTAATTATGTAAGTTATCATGTTACATCTCTACAACAAGTCAGAACATTCTGCCAAGTATTTGGAGATACAAAACATAGGGGTTAAAAGTTTAGACTTAATGAAAACAGCTATCTTAAGCCCAGGAGTTTGGGACCAACAGGCCACAACATGTCCAGAGCCCATAGTTAAAACAGCATACAAACAAAAACAAAAGAAGAAAAGTTTAGCCAGGTGCTGGTGGCTCATTCTTGTAATCCTAACTACTCAGGAGGCTGACATCTAAGGATCAAGGTTCAAAGCCAGCCCAGGGAAGCAAAGTCTGTGAGACTCTTATCTCCAATTAATCACTAGAAAACCAGAAGTTGTGCTGTGGCTCAATGTAGGAGAACACTAGCCTTGAGCAAAAGAACTCAAGGATAGTTCCCAGGCCGAGTTCAAGCCCCACAACTGACAAAAAAAGGGTTTAGACTTAACAGCAAACTATATGGATTTGAATCTTACTTCTACCACTTACTGTGTGAACATGAGCAATTTACATAGCTTCAATATATTTCAGTTTTTGTCATCTGTGAAATGGAAATATTAATAGCAGCTAACTAACAGGACAATAAATTAGAATAAGTATCTAACGCATGATAAACATTAGCTATCATCATCAATATTATTCTAATATAACAGATGAGAAATGTGTGGTTAAGTAAAATTTTTTTTGGTCGGTTGTGGGGCTTGAACTCTAGGCCTGGGCGCTGTCCCTCAGCTCTTCAGCTCAAGGAGAGTGCTCTACCACTTGAGCCACAGTGCCACTTTCAGTTTTCTGGTGGTTTATTGGAGATAAAGAGTCTCACTGACTTTCCTGCCCGGGCTGGCTTTGAACCACGATCCTCTGATCTCAGCCTCCTGGTTAGCTAGGATTACAGGCATAAGCCACCAGCGCCCAGCTTTAAATAAATTATTGACAATGACAAAATGAGTAACTAAGGCTCAGGCATAGCTAAAATGGTAGAACACCTGTCTAGTTGGTATAAAGCCCTGAGTTCAAACCCCAGTATGTTTTTTTAGTCCCTATCCATACAAAACTAGTAAGTAGAAAAATAGAATAAAAATTCAGGTCTTAGCTAGGTGTCAGTAGGTCTTAGTAGGTGTCAGTGCCTGTAATCCTAGCTACTTAGGAGGCTGAGGTCTGAGAATTGAGGCTAAAAGCCAGCACAGGCAGATAAATCTTAATCTTCAATTTATCAGCAAAAAAGTGGAACTGGAGGCTAAAGCAGAATGCCAGCTGTGAGTGGACAAAATCGGAAAAAGCCAATCCAGAGGCCTTGAGTTCAGCCCCAGTACACGCTTATAACACATACACATACATACACACACACACACACACACACACATTCATAGCTGGGTAGTATGGCTCACACCTGTAATCCCAGCTACTCAGGAGGCTGAGATCTGTGGCTGAAAGTTGAAAGCCAGCCCAGGCAGGAAAATCCATTAGACTTATCTTTAATTAACCACCAAAAGCCAGAAGTGGAGCTGTGGCTCAAGTGGTAAAGTGCTAGCCTTGAGCAGAAAAGCTCAAGGAGAGTGTCCAGGCCCTCAGTTCCAGCCCCAGGACTGGCACAAAAAATCCAGGTCTGTGGGATCAGGCTAAATGCCCATCAACTGATGAATGGATAACAAAAAATGTGGTATACACACAAAATACAGCTTCATTCTGCCATGAATAATAATGCAATCATGTCATTTGCAGAAAATGGACAGAACTGGAGATCATCATATTAAATAAAATAAGCGGTCTGGGAAGGTGGCTCAGTGGTAGAGCGCTTGCCTTGCACGCATGAGGCCCTGGGTTCGATTCCTCAGCACCACATAAGCAAAAAAAGAAAAAAGCCGGAAGTGGCGCTGTAGCTCAAGTGGTAGAGCGCTAGCCTTGAGCTGAAGAGCTGAGGGACAGCGCCCAGGCCCAGAGTTCAAGCCCTACGATCGACAAAAAAAATAAATAAAATAAAATAAGCCACACTCAAAAAAGACAAATGGTTTCTAATATGTGGAATCTAGATCTACAAATACAAACAAACAAGACAGGAACCTAAACAGAACTATTTTCAGTAGAGCCCAAAAGAGGAGGAAGATGCCAGGTAGCAAGTCAGGAGGCTGAGATCTGAGGACTGCAGTTCACAGCCAGCCCAGGCAGGAAAGTCCATGAGATACTTAGCTCCAATTAACCACCAAAAAGCTGAAAGTGGAGCTATGGCTCAAGTAATAGAACATTAGCCTTTAGCAAAGAGCTCAGGGACAGCACCCAGGGACAGAGTTCAAGCCCCAGGACCAACACCAAAAAGGGGGGAGGATAGAGAGGACTAAGATAAAAGAATATCAATGTATACTTACAGAAGTTTCATAATTAAAAACATTATTCTGTACAATAAAGAATACAGGATGCCTGTTGTCCCTGACTCTCCTCAGGTCAGGTCACCCTGGCATTCTTCCAACATTCATCAAAGTTGTTCTGGTCTGTTGAGGTTGGTACCTTTGTTTTCATTCTTCTTGCCTTTGGAATCTGTCTTTTTCCCTAACAGATGGTTTGAAACCTGGGACAGATTTCCCTGGAGGACTTTGGTCCTTGAAGAGGACTCTTCCCACCTCCTCTCCCTTTCTTTCTCAATCATTACTCAAGCCTACTAAAAATGGCTGCAGAAGCTAAAAGGTGGCCTGTAGGCAACCAGGAGCCTATGTTCTCACTGCGTCACAGCTTTAGATGTTTAAGCCAAGGTAGGCAAGGAAAGATCTTGACCTAGGTCTTCATTGACTAGATTGGTAAACTCTGCTGTAGGTCTACTGTTTCCCTTAATCTTCTCTCTCCCTGCCTCTTTCTTAGTCTTTCTCTTTCTCTCTGACTACCTCCAAACCTGAAGTAATTCGCCATTGATTGCCTACACCCACCACTGACATCGGCCATTTCTCCTATGAGTACATCCCCCTCAGCACTGTAAGAAATTTTCTTTTTTTGGGGGGGGGTCCAGTTGTGGGGCCTGAACTCTGGGCCTGGGCGCTGTCCCTCAGCTCTTCAGCTCAAGGATAGTGCTCTACCACTTGAGCCACAGCGCCACTTCCAGCTTTTTTTTTGCTTATGTGGTGCTGAGGAATCGAACCCAGGGCCTCATGCATTGCAAGGCAAACACTCTACCACTGAGCCACCTTCCCAGCCCCTGTAAGAAATTTTCATTGATCACACAACAGCAATCACACAGCCTGCAGCTCAGGAACACATAATGACCATTCTTCTATGAGCAACTAGAGAATCACAAGGCCCTTACCCTCAATAACCCTATATCAGAAGAGACTATGATGCCCCTCAACTTTTTATACCCATTCAAGGTCCCAAATAATGGGAATCAGCTTTGTACTCATAACTCAATGTTGCTCCCATGGCTCCAGCCCAGAATTCTCCAGCCCAGAATTTTAATCAAAATGTAAAAGCCAAGTCCCTCACCACCCCTAAATGACAAGTACCTGAGTTCTTCCAAGCAGGCCATACCTGGCAGAGCAGGGAAGTTCCTCAAACAATAGGTTTCTGGGCAGGCTGGCACCATAAACTCCAGAAACTCTTTGAACCCTCCAGCTACCACCTGTAAACCTGCCCCCACCCACCCATGACCCTGCCCCTATCATTCCTGATCTCCTGACTCTCCTCAGCTCACCCTAGAGTCCCTATTCAACTCTCATTAAATTGATCTGGTCTGTTGGAAAAAAAATTCAGGCTGCCAAGCAGCAGCAGCCCACATCTGTAATTCTAGATAATCTAGAGCCTGAGATCCAGAGGATCTCGGTTTAAAGTCAACCCAGATTGTAAAGCACATAGACTATTCCAAAATAGTATAAAAGACAGGCTGGAGCCAGGCACCGGTGGCTCACACCTGTAATCCTAGCTACTCAGGAGGCTGAGATCTGAAGACCATGGTTGGTTTGAAGCCAGACTGTAGGAAAGCCCATGAGACTCTTAACATCTCCAATAAATTGCTAAAATAGCCGTAAGTGGAGCTCAAGTGGTAGAGTGACAGCTTTGACAAAAGAAGCTTAAGGCCAGTGCTCAGGCCTGAGTTCAAGCCCAGGGACCTGCAAAAAAGAGACTAGAAGCCTGGCTCATGTGGTAGAGCACCAGGTGAGCAAACAAGCCAGATGAGCAAAAGGAACATTCAAACTCTGGTACCAGGAAAAAAAAGAAATTCAGGTCTCCATGATACCACTAAATATGTAAGGAAAATACAATTATAATGCAAGTAATTAGCAAAAATGAAATGTTATGAAAACATACAAACATATTCAATTATTCTAGAGGTATGGAACCAACTGTGCCCTAAGTCTTAGATACGCCTGAACAGTGTAAAGGTTTGCTCAAGATCTTATCTGTCTCATCTGCTCAATCTCTGCTCTCTGCAGGGGCAGGTACTATCATGAGATGTACCTTGGAAAATAATCTTTGCCCACAAATGGAAGGAAATATTTTACCTTTCTTCAAAAATATCAGAAAATCTAAGTCAGCTTCTGGTTTCCTACAAGAACCATGACCAGCTACAGTTGTGTTTTAAGGTGGTAGTGTACAAACCTATCAAGTATGAGACCCTGAGTTCAACCCCAGTATAACACACACACACACACACACACACACACACACACACACACACACACAACCTTGACCAAACAATCTTTTAAGACAAGAAATGGAGTTTTGTATTGTTTTATCGAATCATCTATGGTTGCTCCAGGTACACAAGACTCGGAATAATGCAAAGGACACTAAGACCGTAACAATATAGTTGGAAAGTTTCTCTTTCCACACAGTCCTTTGCACACAAGCTTCACTAAATTCTAGATAGATCAACAGAATTAATTTTGTACAAACAGACAGACAGACACACACACAGAAACACACACACACAGAAGCACTGTATCTCTGAGGGAAAAAAAATCTACCACCTTTCTTATCATCTGGCCTTGTGACTGTCCCATTATATTGTACCCTTTATATCAAAATGATGTCATTTTGACACCTTTCTTTCAAAATCCCACCTGTGTAGCACAAGTGATATAACAGCAGCCTTGAGCAAAAAAGCAGCTAAAGGACACTAGCAAGGTCCTAAGTTCAAGCTCCACATCAGCTCAAAAAAGATTTTTTAAAACCTTTCTAATTAGTTGTCAGGCTGGCCCATGCCTTCTAATCCTAGCTATTCAGGAGGCTGATATCCATGGACTGGGGTTCGGCCAACCTCATCAGAAAAGTTCCTGAGACTCTTATCTCCAATTAACCACCAAAAAACCAGTAGTGGAGGTGTGGCTCAAGTGGCAGAACACTAGCCTAGAGCAAAAAAGCTAAGGGACAGTATCCAGACTCAGAGTTCAAGCCCCAATACTAGCACCAAATTAAAAAAAAAATCATGGAGGAGGGGGGGTGGAGATGGGAAGGGTTGGGAAGGGGAAACAAAGGAGGAGGCAACAATGCTTGATAAGAAATGTACTCATTACCTTGCCCGTGTAATTATAACCCCTCTGTACGGTATTTTCACAATTAAAAAAAATCCTGCCAGGTGCTGGTTGCTCATGCCTGTATTCCTAGCTACTCGGAAGGCTGAAATCTGAGCAGGGGCAGGAAAGTCCATGACACGCTTATCTCCAATAAACCACCAGGAAACCAGAAGTGGCACTGTGGCTCAAGTGGTAGAGCACTAGCTTTGAGCTGAAGGACAGTGCCCAGGCCCAGAGTTCAAGTCCAACATCTGACAAAAAAAAGATACTAAGTCTTTTTCATATAATGCTCAAAATGTCCAGGATATAATTTATCACTAGTCATATCAAAATCAGGCTAGAGGTATAACCCACGTGGTAGAGTTCTGGGCACGAGCATGAAGCACTGAGTTCCAGCTCCAGTAAATTCTCACCACCCCACACACACATAAAATGAAAACGCATAATGAGATTAGCTGGGCATCATCAGCTCATGCTAGTAGTCCTAGTTATTTGAGAGGCTAAGATCTAAGGATTGAGTTTTAAAACCAGCGCAGGGGGTCTGGGAAGGTGGCTCAGTGGTAGAGTGCTTGCATCAGGCCCTGGGTTTGATTCCTCAGCACCACATAAGCAGAAAAGGCCAAAGTGGTGCTGTGGCTCAAGTAGTAGAGCGCTAGCCTTGAGCTGAGGAGCTAAGGGACAGCGCCCAGGCCCAGAGTTTAGGCCCCACTACCAACAAAAAATAAAAAATATGAATAAAAACCCAGCCCAGGAAGACAAAGCCTAACACTACAACTAAGTAGAAGTGTGCTGCAGTGGTAGAGCCTCAGCCTTGAACAAAAAAAAAAGCTAAGAGAAAGGTAACAAGCTATAATCCTAGCTATTAAGGAAATTGTGATGTGAAGTCAACTCAAACAGGAAAGTTCATGAGACTTATCTTTAACCACCAAAAAAGCTGAAAGTAGAACTGTGGCTCAAGCAGCAGAGTGCTAACCTTGAACAATAAAGCTCAGGGACGGGGCTGGGAAGGCGGCTCAGTGGTAGAGCACTTGCCTTGCATGCTCGAGGCCCTGGGTTCGATTCCTCAGCACCACATAAGAAAAAAGCCGGAAGTGGCGCTGTGTGGCTCAAGTGGTAGAGCACTAGCCTTGAGCTGAAGAGCTGAGGGACAGCGCCCAGGCCCAGAGTTCAGGCCCCACGACTGGACCCAAAAAAAAAAATAAAAAGTAAAGCTCAGGGACAATACCCAGGCCCTTACTAGCTACAAAAAAAGGAGAGAGAGAATGAAAGACCAAGCTCAAGTCACAGTACTGGCACCAAAAAATAAAACTTAATAAGAAAATAAACAAGAATAAGAAAAAACACAACTTAAATGAGAGAAGAAAATCAAATGCCAATACTGAGATGACATAGAATTATCTTGCAAGGACTTTAAAGAAGTAATCATAAAAAAAATGTTACAATGAGCAACTACAAACACGTCTAAAAGCCAGGTGTGGTTGAACACAATGCTAATCCCAGCATTTAGGAGGCTAAGGCAGAAGGATGGCAAGTTGGAGGACAGCCTTGGCCAAAAAGCGAGACCATCTCAAAAAAAAAAAAAAAGCCAAAAGCTCACACCTATAATCCTAGCTACTCAGGAGGCTGATATCTGAGGATCTTGGTTTAAGGCCAGCCCTGGCAGGAAAGTCCGTGAGATTCTTATCTCCAATAAACTACCAGAAAACCAGAAGTGGAACTGTGGCTCAAGTGGTAGAGCACTCGCCTTGAACTGAAGAGCTGAGGAACAGCACC
Organism: Dipodomys ordii; assembly: GCF_000151885.1. Lineage (NCBI taxonomy): Eukaryota > Metazoa > Chordata > Mammalia > Rodentia > Heteromyidae > Dipodomys > Dipodomys ordii. The sequence continues at coordinate 146,701 of NW_012267437.1, forward strand.
CAGGCCCAGAGTTCAAGCCCCATGACCAACAAGAAAACAAAACAAAACAAAAATGCATGAGGTGCCTGATCAAGGTGAATAAATCATTCTAAAATAAATAAATAAAGGATTTTTTAAAAGCCAAGCATGGTAGCTCACAAGTATAATCCCATCTGCTCAGGAGACAGAGATAAAGAGATGGCAATTTTGCTCAGACAAAATTGGTAAGACCCTGTGTCAACTAACAAGCTCATGAGAATGTTGTGCCTGTCATCCCAGCTATGCAGGAGACATAATATAAAAGCAGTCTAGGCTGGCCTGGGGAAAACCACAAAGCCCTACTAGACAAATAACCAAAAAAAAAGTGCTAAGTGTAGCTCAAGTGTCAGCTAATCAAGTTGAAAAAACTGAAGAAATGAAAAAAAGTTCAAGAAGCAAATTAGTAAAAAATGTCAATATAAAAATGCTAGATAAACCAAGGACTGGTAGCTTATAACTATAATACCAGGTACTCAGAAGGCTAAGATCGGAGGATTACAGTTCAACGCCAGCTCTCAGGAAAGTCTGTGCAATTTTAATCTGCAATTAACAACCAAAAAAAAACTAGCTTTGAGCAAAAAAAAAAAAAAAAAAACTCAGGGTCAGCATCCAGACCCAGAGTTTAAGCCCTAGGATTGGGGAAAAAAAAACCACCAGAGCAGCAAGGTATTGGTGACTCATGCCTGTAATCCTAGCTACTCAGGAAGCTGAGAGCTGAGGATCAAGGTTCAAAGCCAGCCCAGCAGGAAAGTTCATAAGACTCCATCTCCAATTAACTACCAAAAAGCCAGAAATGACTCTGTACATCAAGAGGTAGAACACAAACCATGTACACAAGCTCAGGGACAGGGCTGAGAATGTGGCTTAGTGGTAGAGTACTTGCCTAGCATGCATTAAGCCCTGGGTTCGATTCCTCAGTACCACATAAACAGGAAAAAAACAGATGTGGCTCTGGGACCCTGCCCAGGCCCTAAATTCAAGCCCCAGAACTGGCAAAAAAAAAACAAAGAAAAAAGAAAAAAAACCCAAGGACTGACACCAAAACAAAAGTAAAATAAGATAAACAATCATACACACACACACACACACACACACACACACACACACACACCAGCAAAAATCAGAAAATTCAGCAATACCATAATGAATATAGTACACTTAATTGACGTTTATGGAACACTACATCCAATGACAAAATGCACATCCTTTTCAATTGATCATGGATTATAAGATAAATGTCAAGCCGAGAGCCAGTGGCTTATGCCTGTAATCTTAACTACTAAGAAGGCTGAGATCTCAGGATCGCGATTTAGTCAGCTCAGGCAAAAACCCCATGAGACTCTCATCTTCAATTAACCACCAGAAAACCAGTAGTGGAGCTGTTGCTCAAAGTGGTAGAGTGGTATCTTTTAGCAAGAGTTCAGGGACAGTGCACAGGCCCTGAGTTCAAGCCCCACAATCAATCTATCTACCTACCTACCTATCTACCTACTCACTTACATACATACATACATGCATACATACATACATAAAATCTCAATACATTTAAAGGAACTAAAATTATGTGGTGATCACTATGGAAATAAAGTACAAGTCAATGACAAAACTAACAGGAAATTCCACAAACACTTAGAAATTAAACAGCACATTTCTAGCCAGGCACCAATAGCTAATGCAGGTAATCCCAGCTACTCTGGAGACTGAGATCTGAAGATAATGGTTCAAAGCCAGCCCAGACAAGAAAGCCCATGAGAACTTCATCTCCAAAAAAATAAAAAAGCCACTTTCTAGTGGCTCAAGTGACAGAGTACCAAGTCTTGAGTACAAAAAGCTCAGTGAGGGCTGGGAAGGTGGTTCAGTAGTAGAGCACTTGCCTTGCATGCATGAGGCCCTGGGTGTGATTCCTCAGCACCACATAAGAAAAAAGAAAAAAGCCGGAAGTGGTGCTGTGGCTCAAGTGGTAGAGCGCTAGCCTTGAGCTGAAGAGCTGAGGGACATCGTCCAGGCCCAGAATTCAGGCCCCACAACAGGACCCCCCCAAAAAAAGCTCAGTGACAGCACTCAGGCCCAAACACAAAAACAAAACACACATCTACATAATTCATGTGTCAAGCATGAAATCTCAAGGAAAATTGAAAAATACATTGAACTACATGAAAAGTAAAACATATCAAAGGTTGTGGGACACAACTAAATCAATATTGAGAGGGTAATTTTGTAGCACTATATGCTTATATTAGAAAAGTTGGGATGTCTCTATCAATAATCTAAAAACTAGCTGCCCCTGGGTCTCATGCCTGTATTTCTAGCTATTCAAGAGGCTGAGATCTAAGAATCTCGGTTTGAAGCTAGCTAGGACTCTTTTTTTTTGGGGGGGTCCGGTCATGGGGCCTGAACTCTGGGCCTGGGCGCTGTCCCTCAGCTCTTCAGCTCAAGGCTAGCACTCTACCACTTGAGCCACAGCGCCACTTCCGGCTTTTTTCTTTTTGCTTATGTGGTGCTGAGGAATCAAACCTCAGGCATGAAAGGCAAGCGCTCTACCACTGAGCCACCTTCCCAGCTCGTAGCTAGGACTCTTATCTCCAATTAATCACCAAAAAACTGGAAAAGTAGTGGGAAAATCTGGGAGGAAGTGAAGGAAGGGATAGCATTGTCCAAAAAGAAGTGTACTTATGGGGCTGGGAAGGTGGCTCAGAGGTAGAGTGCTTGCCTCACATACATAAAGCCTTGGCTTTGATTCCTCAGCACCACATAAGCAGAAAAAGCAGGAAGTGACACTATGGCTTGAGCTGAAGAGCTGAGGGACAGCGCCCAGGCCCAGAGTTCAGGCCCCACAACCAAAAAAAGAAGTGTACTCATTACTTAACTTATAAAACTGTAAACCCTCTGTACATCACCATTATAATAACAAGAGAAAACAAAAACTGAAAATTAAAAAAGAAAATTTAACCTTAGTTGAAAAAGAAAAAAGAGGGCTGGGAAGGTGGTTCAGTGGAAGATTGCTTGCTTTGCATACAGGAGGCCCTGGGTTTGATTCCTCAGCACCACATAAGCAGAAAAAGCCGGAAGTGGTGCTATGGCTCAAGGGTCTACGTAGAGCGATAGCCTTGAGCTGAAGAGCTGAGGAACAGCGTCCAGGCCCAAAGTTCAGGCCCCATGACGGAAGGAAGGAAGGAAGGAAGGAAGGAAGGAAGGAAGGAAGGAAGGAA
>NW_012267437.1:149977-151803 GCF_000151885.1 Dipodomys ordii
GGGAGGGAGGGAGGGAGGGAGGGAGGGAGGGGAGGTGTGGCCCAAGTAGTAGAGTGCCAGCCTTCAGCACTCAGGGCCTGGGAACTAGTTAAAGCCCCAATACCAGCACATAAACACAACACAAACAAAAATCTAAGAACTAGATAAAGCAGAGAAAAACTCCCAATGAAAGCAGAAGAATTGAAAAACTAAAGTGTAGAAATAAATGAAATGGAAAATAGAATAAAGTCAGTGAAACAAAATACCTGTACTTTAAAAGATATGTGTGAAACAAAAATAAAAATAAAACAGCAAAATAAAACAGAAACCTCTAGCAAATCTGACAAAGAGTGGAAAAAAAGATTCAGGAAGGTGGTACACAGTTGTAATCCCAGCTACTCAAGAAGTAGATTGGAAGGATAGGGATTTGAAGCCTGCTTGAGCCAAAGAGGTTTTGAGACCCCTTCTCAATGAATAAGGCAGGTATGATTGTGTGCACCTGTAATCTAAGCTATGCAAGACACCATAGGTAGGAGGATCAGAGGCTGGCCCTAAGATAACCTACCAATCCCTACCTGAAAAATAACGAAAGTTAAAAATGGGTATGTGAGCCAGGCACTGGTGACTTACACCTGAAATCCTAGCTACTCAGGAAGCTGAGATCTGAGGATCATGGTTCACCAGCCCAGGCAGGAAAGTCTGTGAGACTCTGATCTCCAATTAACCACCAGAAAACCTAAAGTGGTGCTGTGGCTCAAGTAGCCTTGAGCTGAAGAGCTCAGGGACAGCACCTAGGCCCAGAGTTCAAGCCCCATAACCGACAAAGAAAGTGGCTATGGTTATATAGCTCAATTATTAGAACACCTGCACCTAGCAAGTATGAGACCCTGAGTAAAAACCACAATACTGCAAACAAAAATTCTTAAGGCAGGGCTGGGAAGGTGGCTCAGTTGTAGAATGCTTGCCTTGCATGCAGGAGTGCCTGGGTTCGATTCCTCAGCACCACATAAGCAGAAAAAGCCGGAAGTGGCACTGTGGCTCAGGTGGTAGAGAGCTAGCCTTGAGTTGAAGAACTGAGGGACAGCGCCCAGGCCCAGAGTTCAGGCCCCATCACCAAAAAAAAAAAACTTCTTAAGGCAAGGCACAATTTCTTTGTATGCCAGTCCTGGAGTCTGCACAGAGGCTAGGTGCTGTCCTTGAGCATTTGTGCTTAAGGCTAGTTTCAGGTCCACTTGTGGCTTTTCAGTGGTTAATAGGAGAAAAGTTTCAGGGACATTCATAAGCCTCATAACCCTCATATCTCAGCCTCCTGAGTAGCCAGGAGTACAGGTAAGAGCCATCAGCACCCACCATGACACATTTTCCTTTACCAGTCCTGGGGCTTGAACACATGGCCAAAGTATACTGCCCCTAAGCTTCTTTGTGCTCAAGGTTAGTGCTCTACCACTTAAGCCTCAGTGCCACTTCTAGCTTTTTTTGAGTCATTTACTGGAGTAAGAGTCTCATGGACTTTCCTGCCCAGGTGCTTTGAACCTCAATCCTAAGATCTCAGCCTCTTCAATAACTAGGATAACAGGCATGAGCCACCAACGCCTGGCTCATGACACATATTTGTAATGTCATAGAAATATCATTATAGAGTCTACCAGTGTTAAAAGAACATGAACTAGGGCTGGGAAGGTGGCTCAGTGGTAGAGTGCTTGCCTTGCATGCATGAGGCCCTGGGTTCGATTCCTTAGCACCACATAAGCAAAAAGAAAAAAGCCGGAAGTAGCGCTGTGGCTCAAGTGGTAGAGCACTAGCCTTGAGCTGAAGAGCTGAGGGACAGCGCCCAGGCCCAGAGTTCA
>NW_012267437.1:151890-163063 GCF_000151885.1 Dipodomys ordii
AAAAAAAAAAAAAATATATATATATATATATATATATATATATATAAACCATTCTCAGTAAAACAGGCCTAACAGAGATGAAATCCTTTGTTAATAAGTAGTAAGAGTCAGAATCTGAACCTAGATCTCACATCAGTGCCTGAATTCATGCCACAAACAGCTCCTTGGTGATGTATCACTCCCCCCCACACACACCCATTTTATATTGGTGCCAGTACTGAGGCTTGAACTCAGGGCATTACACCACAACCACTTCCTTGAGAATGTATCATACAACTATTTTTATTGGTACCAGTGCTTGAAATTAGGGCCTTTCATTCTCCTTAGGCACTCTTGCTACTGGCTGGCATACTACCACTTTAGCCCCACCTCATGTATCATGCTTTGTTCATTAATTTATTTTTTGGGGGGAGGGGGTCCAGTCGTGGGGCCTGAACTCTGGGCCTGGGCGCTGTCCCTCAGCTCTTCAGCTCAAGGCTAGAGCTCTACCACTTGAGCCACAGCGCCACTTCAGGCTTTTTTTCTTTTTGCTTATGTGGTGCTGAGGAATCAAACCCAGGGCCTCAAGCATGCAAGGCAAGCGCTCTACCACTGAGCCACCTTCCCTGCCCCTTGTTTATTAATTTATGACCTAACATCATCACAGATTTTTCTACCTAGGTAGCTTTGAATTGACATCTTCCAGGTCTCAGCTTCCTGAGACGCTAGATTAACAGGTGTGAGCAAGCTTTAATACTAATTTTTTTTAATTTTTCCTTCAAACACTAATTTTGTTTTTTGTTTTTTTTTTGTCGGTCGTCAGGCTTGAACTCTGGGCCTGAATACTGTCCCTAAGCTTTCAGCTCAAGGCTAGAGCTCTACCACTTGAGCCACAGCGCCACTTCAGGCTTTTTTTCTTTTTGCTTATGTGGTGCTGAGGAATCAAACCCAGGGCCTCAAGCATGCAAGGCAAGCGCTCTACCACTGAGCCACCTTCCCTGCCCCTTGTTTATTAATTTATGACCTAACATCATCACAGATTTTTCTACCTAGGTAGCTTTGAATTGACATCTTCCAGGTCTCAGCTTCCTGAGACGCTAGATTAACAGGTGTGAGCAAGCTTTAATACTAATTTTTTTTAATTTTTCCTTCAAACACTAATTTTGTTTTTTGTTTTTTTTTTGTCGGTCGTCAGGCTTGAACTCTGGGCCTGAATACTGTCCCTAAGCTCTTCAGCTCAAGGCTAGTGCTCTACCACTTGAGCTACAGCATCACTTCTGGTTTTCTAGTGGTATATTGGAAATTAGAGTTTCATGGACTTTCCTGCCCGGGCTGGCTTTGAACCGCGATCCTCAGATCTCAGCATCCTGAGTAGCTAGGATTACAGGCGTGAGCCACCAAAGCCCGACTCAAATACTAATTTTAAAAACAGGAAAACTTTAACATCATGAGATGTTTTGCCAAAACTCCCTAACAGCAAATAGTTGCAAAATAGTTTTCAACACCAGTGCACAGCAATGGTTCTCAAAGGTTAGAGTGCATCTAAATTATATATGTCTTGAAATATGGAAGTGGCACTGTAGCTCAAGTGTTAAGGTACTAGCCTTGAACTGAAGAGCTGAGGGACAGTGCCCAGGCCCAGAGTTCAAGCCCCATGACCGACAAATAGATAGATAGATAGATAGATAGATAGATAGATAGATAGATAGATAGATAGATAGATAGATAGATAGATAGATAGATAGATAGATATAGATATAGATATAGAGATATATAGATTGCTTAGACCCAGTTTCAACCCAAGAATATGCTTGGGCAGCCTGAAGCTGCCTCTGGGGCTTCCAGGAGCTCACGAGTGGGGCAGCTTCAACTGAGAACACATCTGCACAGGACACATGCCAGCACAGGATCCTACCAGAGAAGGTTCCAGAGCAACCAGGCCAAGAGGCTTAAATCTACACTATAGCAGCAGTACAGAGGTGCAACAGCAAAACTCAGTGTGAGTAAAAGGCTTAGGCACCTGGTCCAGCTCAAAAATTCAAGGCTGATGAGGAATACAGCTGAGCTGTTAGGTCTCCTCCTTGCTCTCAGCAGGTGCAATGTCACACATAATGCAGCCTCTGGAAAATTCTGTAGTACATTTTGCTGAGGGAATTAGAGTGAAAAATCCCTCTCGGTGCTATTATGGAAATAGTTTTGACCATGCAGCTATCCTGAAAGGGTTTCTGGGACCACAACTTGAGAACTGTTTTTTCTAAAACAGTCAAGAGACTCAATTCCAAGTCACAGAGGTTGGCAAGTGGCTAAATAAAAGATTAAATAAGGGCTGGGAAGGTGACTCAGTGGTAGAGTGCTTGCCTTACATGCATGAGGCCCTGGGTTCGATTCCTCAGCACCACACAAGCAGAAAGGCCAAAAGTTGTACTGTGGCTCAAGTGGTAGAGCCCTATCCTTGAGCTGAAGACCTGAAGCACAGTGCCCAGGCCCACCCAGAGTTCAGACCCCAGGACTGGCAAAAAAAAAAAAAGATAAATAAGCCGGGCGCGGGTGGCTCACGCCTGTAAACCTAGCTACTCAGGAGGCTGAGATCTGAGAATCGCTTTTCAAAGCCAGCCTGGGTGGCACTGTGGCTCAAGTAGTATAGTGTTAGCCTTGAGCTGAAGAGCTCAGAGACAGCACACAGGCCCAGAGTTCAAGCCCTATAACCAACAACAACAAAAAAAGGTAAAAAAAAAATTCAAGGCTGAGCAAGCAGAAGATGCAAGCGAGTAACTACATTTGGACCTAGTAACTTATGAGATAAAATTAATTTAGTTGCTGATGTTTCTGAACAAATACAGAGTTTGTTGTTTTGGGGCTTTTTGTGCCTGTACTGGTGAATGAAAGTCAGAGCCTTGCATCTCTCGCTTGGCCTTTTCACTCAAGGCTGGAACTCTATCACTTCCCTGAACAAACATAGCTTTTGTCACAGGTATGCCATTTTAAAGACAGATATTAAGAGTTTTATCCCTAGCCGGGCACCAGTGGCTCATGTCTGAAATCCTAGCTACTCAGGAGGCTAAGATCTGAGAATCGCAGTTCAAAGCCAGCCCGGGCAGGAAAGTCCATGAGACTTTTTTTTTTTTTTGTCGGTCATGGGGCCTGAACTCTGGGCCTGAGCACTGGCCCTCAGCTCTTCTGCTCAAGGCTAGCGCCCTACTACTTGAGCCAAACTGCCACTTCCAGCTTTTTCTACTTATGTGGTGCTAAGGAATCGAACCCAGGGCCTCGTGCATGCAAAGCAAGCACTCTACCACTGAGCCACCTTCCTAGCCCCATCCGTGAGAGTTTTATCTCCAATAAATCACTAGAAAACCAGAAGTGGTGCTGTGAGCGCTCGCCTTGAGCTGAAGAGCACAGGGACAGTGCCCAAGCCCAGAGTTCAAGCCCCACGACCGACCAAAAAAAAAAAAAAAAGAGTTTTATCCCTGAGGTAGCAAACATGTGAATCTCCAGAGAGAATAAAAAGGCAGACACTGGTGGGAATATTTATACCCAGGCAGCTGTAAGAGTCAATATTTGGGGCTAGATGCATGACTCAGGTGGTAGAATGCCAGTCAATGAGTGTAAGCAAGTATCAAATAGAGTTCCAATCTCGGTCTCAGACACAAACACACACATAAAAAAGTCAAATGGAGGGGCTGGGAAGGTGGCTCAGTGGTAGACCGCTTGCCTTGCAAGCATGAGGCCCTGGGTTCGATTCCTCAACACCACATAAGCAAAAAGAAAAAAAACCAGAAGTGGCGCTGTGGTTCAAGTGGTAGAGCGCTAGCCTTGAGCTGAAGAGCTGAGGGACAGTGTCCAGGCCCAGAGTTCAGGCTCCACGACCAGACCCAAAAAAAAAAAAAAAGTCAAATAGACCTTCACCACTGAGAAATCTAGATGGGAGTCTCCTATGGAAAACTGAGGAAAATGTATTATACAAGAGTGTTGTAGGGGCTGGGAAGATGGCTCAGTGATAGAGCACTTGCCTTGCATGCCTGAGGCCCTGGGTTCGATTCCTTAACACCACATAAGCAAAATGAAAAAAGCCGGAGTGGTGCTGTGGCTCAAGTGGTAGAGCGCTAGCCTTGAGCTGAAGAGCTGAGGGACAGCGCCCAGGCCCAGAGTTCAGGCCCCACAACCGGACCAACCCCCCCAAAAAAAGAGTGTTGCAATGTGTACAAACAAGCAGGGCTTCTTAACATAAATTTTATGAAAAAAGACATTGTTTTCTAATCCAATACAGACAATAGATTTGACTTTCTAAAGACCTTTTATATAATTAAAACCAGGACATTTGCCAGACACCAGTGGCTTGACTGTAATCCTAGAACTGAGGAGGCTGAGATCTGAGGATTGAGGTTCAAAGCCAGCCTGAGCAGGAAAGTCCATGAGACCCATATCTCTGATTAACCACCAGAAAACTGGAAGTGGATAGGTGGCTCCAATTGGTGGTATTGAGTGAAAATTTTAAGGAACAGTAGCACCCAAGCCCTGAGTTCAAGCCCCATGACCAACAAAAAAGAAACACACACACACACAAGTACATTTTGGGGGCTGGAAAGGTGGCTCAGTGGAAGAGTGTTTGCCTTACATGCAGTAGGCCCTGGGTTCAATTCCTCAGCACCACATAAGCAGAAAAAGCTGGAAGTGGTGCTGTGGCTCAAGTGGTAGCTGAAGGTAATAGCCTTGAGCTGCAGAGCTGAGGGACAGTGCCCAGGCCCAGAGTTCAGGCCCTACAATCAACAACAATAAAAAAGTACATTTTTAGGGTAGGGGTGTGACTCAAGTGTGTGGAGGGCTTGCCTCAAGCAGAAAAGCCAAGTGATAGTACAAGGCCCTGAGTTCACGCCCCAATGCCAATACACACAAAAAAGTACGTTTCTGATATTTGGAGAAAAGGGTATCTTAATACAGATTACATGTGTGAAAATTTTACAATTTGTTAAGTATGACTTTATGAGATGTTAACTTCAATAACATTTGTAACACTTTAAAAATTGCCAGTTGATAACTCTTTAATAATGACTCGCATACAGTTATATTAGGTCATTTATCCTCCAGTATCAGAAATTATCACACTCCTCAGAAAGGTAAGAAATCAAGATCAGTGGTTCTCAAGTGTAAGGCCAACTCTCATACTGAATCAGAAACACCAATGTTTAATTCTACCTATCCTGTCTTAAAACTGGTCTTTGGGGCGGGGGGGGGGATGGGAGGGCTGGGATGGTAAGGGGAAACAGAGGAGGAGGCAACAATGCTTGATAAGAAATGTACTCATTATCTTGCTCATGTAATTGTAACCCCTCTACAGTATTTTCACAATTAAACTTATTAATTAAAAAAATTGGTCTTCCAAGTGATTCTGATGCACACTAAAGGCTGAGGCAAAACTTTACAAATCAAAGTTTTTATGTTTTTTGTAAAACCTGGCCTCTCTCAGGAGGAAGAAAACTATACAACATGTTTTTCTATTCTTTTGGGTTTTTTTGGTCGGGTCATGCGGCCTGAACACTGGGCCTGGGCGCTGTCCCTCAGCTCTTCAGCTCAAGGCAAGCGCTCTACTGCTTGAGCCACCGTGTCACTTCTGGTTTTCTAGTGGTTTATTGGAGATAAGAGTCTCACGGACTTTTCTGCCCGGGCTGGCTTTGAACCGTGATCCTCAGATCTCAGCCTCCTCAGTACAGTAGCTAGGATTACAGGCGTGAGCCACCGGCACCCAGCTGTAGTTCTATTCTTGAGATCCAAGGCTCTGGAAATGGATAATTCAAAGTTTAAACCAAGCTGGGCACTGTTGGTTCACACCTATAACCCTAGCTACTCAAAAAACTGAGATCTGAGGATCAAGGTTCAAAACTAGTCCAGGAGACTCATCTCCAATTAATCACCAAAAAGCTAGAATTGAACTGTAGCTCAAGAGGTAGAGTGAAAAAAATAAGAGACAGCAGCCAGGCTGCGTTTAAGCCCCAGTACTAGCACATGCACACAGTACCCACACAGTACCCACACAGTACCCACACAGTACCCACACAGTACCCACACACACACACACACACACACACACACACACACACACACACACACACACACACACACACACACTTCAAATCCACATTCAGAAAGTCACTTAACCTCCAGAACTACCAGATTCTCATCATGACCTCCCTTATTACAACCTCTCCAGGTAGCATTAAACAACATAATCCCTAATGGAACAAGAAATGTACTAGAAATGTGAATGGATGTAAAACTTGTGTTAACTATGGAAAAGTCTATAATCAACATTTAGTAATTTTCAATTGTTCTTGAAAAATAAACTTAAATGGAATTGTGTCAACTTTGGGAGAAAGAAATGTACTGAGTAAGCAAGAGCAGCCACCCACCAAGGATCTGATTCTAAGCTAGCTTCCTTGTTCTCTGAAAGCCCATAGAAAAAGTAGAAGAAAAAAAATTTAAATAGTTTCTTTCATTTAAAAAAATTAAGGCAGTTTACTTGTTTCAGGGTATACATTGAAACACAGGATACTCCATGGATAATGTAATTAAAGAAGGCCCTTGTCCATAAATACACTTTCCTATTTGTAAGTCTGAAATTCTTAAAGGCCTCAGTGGTGTTCCTTATGTCAAGTGCCTACTGTGCAAAGACGCTCACCACATGTTTTCCTTTTTATTTTAAACAAAACTCATATCAAGATGAAAATCTTCATAGAATCCTCAAAGTTTTGTCACAAAAGCATTTTATTTATAAAATAAAAAGGGCTGGGCACCAATGGCTCATGCCTGTAATCCTAGCTATTCAGCAGGCTGAGATCTGAGGATCGAGGTTCAAAGCCAGCCCGGGCAGGAAAGTCCATGAAACTCTTATCTCCAATAAACCACTAGAAAACCGGAAGTGGCACTGTGGCTCAAGCAGTAGAGCGCTCGCCTTGAGCTGAAGAGTGCAGAGACAGTGCCCAAGCCCAGAGTTCAAGCCCCAAGACCGACCAAAAAGTAAATAAATAAAATGGTACAAATAATGTAGGTATATACTAGCCATGACGGAAATGATCAAGTAACTAGTGACAAATATCCACAACCAGGACATCAAAATTTTGTGACATGGAAAATATCCACTTATTATGTTAGGCAGGAATAAAAAATGTGTTATAAAATGTTATTCATAATACAATCTCTATTAAAATACATTTTTTATCTTGTGCTAACACGGGGGCTTGAACTCAGGGTCTGGGCACTATCCCTAACTTTTTCACTCAGGGCTGGTGCTCTACTGCTTGGGCCACAATAATTCCACTTCCAACTTTTTGCTAGTTAAATGGAGATAAGCTTCGTGGACTTGTCTGCTAGGGCTAGTTTCAATTGGAATCCTCAGATCTCATCCTCTTGAGCAGCTAGGTTTAAATATATGGGCCATCTGTGCCTGGCTTATATTTATGTTTTTAAATCAAGATCAGAGATAGTGCAACAAAAAATTTGATTGTGCCAAATAGTAGATAGATGACTTTCATTTATTTCTACATTGCTTTTCTGCATTTTCCACAAAAAATTCTCATAAAAACATACAAAACATTTTAAAAGTCTAATTTAAAAGTCTAATTTGGGGGCTAGGAATGTGGCTCAGTGGTAGTGTGTTTGCCTAGTGTGCATGAAGCCCTGTGTTCCATTCCTCAATACCACATCAACGGAAAAAGCCAGAAGTGGTGCTGTGGCTCAAGTAGTAGAGCACTAGCCTTAAGCAAAAGCAGCTCAGGGACAGTGCTCAGGCCCTGAGTTCAAGCCCCAGGACTGTCAAAAAAAAGTCTAATTTGGGGCTAGATTATATATTTGTATAAATAATCTACACTAAGTTCCTATCATAGAGTCTGACACAGAGTTATGTATTCAGAAAGTATTCTTATTCTCCATTCCCTATATGGTGGGCAGAAGCCTATTTTCCAGGTATGAGCTTACATACTTTCTGCAGAATCCAAATTAAATGCCACAAGCAATAGTTTCCATGAAGATTCATTCATTCATTCACTCAAAAATATACTCAGGGCTGGGAAGGTGGCTCAGTGGTAGAGCGCTTGCCTTGCATGCATGAGGCCCTGGGTTCGATTCCTCAGTACCATATAAGCAGAAAAAAAGCCAGAAGTGGCGCTGTGGCTCAAGTGGTAGAGCGCTAGCCTTGAGCTGAAGAGCTGAGGGACAGCGCCCAGGCCCAGAGTTCAGACCCACGACCGGATCCAAAAAAATACACACACACACACACACACACTCAGCATGTATTAGTATGTTTGGCATTGAACCAGGGTATAGGGGAAACAAAAAGGAAAAGATGACATCATGACCCACCCTCAGGGAGCACTGTCGAAATGAATGACAAAGACATGATATGAATTTTTTGTGTGTGCTGGTACTGAGGCTTTGAACTCGGGTACTGGACACTGTCCCTTAGCTTTTTCCCTAAGGCTGGCAATCTATTAGTACTTGAGCCACAGCTCCACTTTGGCTTTTTAGTGGTTAATTGGAGATGGAAAGTCTCACGAACTTTTCAGATCTCAGCCTGAAGTAGTTCAGATTATAGGCAAGAGCCACCAGTGTCCCACTGAAATAATTGTTTTTATTATTATAAAGGTGATGTACAGGGGTAGGAATGTGGCTTAGTGGTAGAGTGTTTGCCTAGCATTCATGAAGCCTTCGATTCCTCAGTATCACATAAACAGAAAAAAAAAAACAGAAGTGGTACTGTGGCTCAAGTGTTAAAGTGCTAGCTAGCCTTGAGCACAGAAAGGCTCAGGGACAGTGCCCAGGCCCTGAGTTTAAGCCCCAGGACTGGCAAAAAAAACGGTGATATACAGATGTGTTACAGTTACATAAGTCAGGTAATGAGTGAAAAAATTATTTTTAATAAGGATGCACATAAATTGCAATGGGAACCCAGAGGAAGGAGGTGTTTTACAGAAGAAATATTCTGTGAAATGTAAAGGGGAGTATATCACTGGGAATAGCATGGGCAAAGACAGACAAAAAGTTGCATAACATTTTCACAAAACTAGTTTTGCTGGGACATAAAGAACAAGGAAGCTGGACACCAGTGGCTCGCTCCTGTAATCCTAGCTACTCAGAAGGCTGAGATCTGAGGATTGTGATTCAAAGCCAGCTGGGCAGGAAAGTCTATGAGACTCTTCTTTCCAATTAACCAGCAAAAGCTGCAAAGGGCTCAAATGGTAGAGTACTAGCCTTGAATACAAAAGCTCAGGGACAGCACCCAGGCCCAGACTTCAAGACCCAGACCATTAAAAAAAAAAGCCCCAGGCAGATTAAGTCCAGGGGCTTTTTAATTAATCACACAAAAAAATGCTGGAGATGGAGCTGTGGCTCAAGTGGTAGAGTGCTAGCCTTGAGGGAAAGCAGCTCAGGAAGAGTGCCCAGGCCCTGAGTTCAAGCTCCTTTATCAACACACACACAAAAGTGAGGGGTAGGTGGAGCACTAATAGCCAATTAGTGAAAACATTAGATACCCAGTTTGAGTCCCAGTCTCTGATTTTAAAAATGAAAGGAAAAGATGAAAAAAGAAAAGAGAACCAACACTCTGGGGTTGGAAGCATATCTCAGGTGGTAGCTCACTAGCCTATGAGTGAAAGCATCAGCTACAGAGTTCAAGTGAAAACAAGCAGCAAATATATCATAAAGGCCCCGAATTTCAGGGCTAGGAAGGTGGCTCAGTGGTACAGCGCTTGCCTTGCATGCCTGAGGCCCTGGGTTTGATTCCTCAGCACCACATTAAGCAAAAAGAAAAAAGCCAGAAGTGGCGCGGTGGGCTCAAGTGGTAGAGCGCTAGCCTTGAGCTGAAGAGCTGAGGGACAGCGCCCAGACCCAGAGTTCAGGCCCCATGACCGGACGCCCCCCCCCCAAAAAAAAGGTCTCAATTTCAGTTTGTAAGGGAACCACTGAAAGAATTGTTTTGTGTGCTGGTACTGAGGCTTGAACTCAAGGCCTTGTGCTTTTGGTTGGCTGTTTCACTCAAAGCTGATGGTCTACCACTTGGGCCAACCCTCCGGTTCTTTTTTGGCTTTTTTGGTAGTTACTTTCAGATTTGTGCCTGACCAGGCTGGCTTCAAACCCTAGCTTTCAAACTCATGAATAGCCAGGACTATAGGCATAAACATACAGGAATGCTTGGCCACTGAAAAATTTTAAGCTGAGGCATGACTTGATCAGCACTAGGAATCCCCAAAACATCTTAATCCTCAGGGCAAAGGAAAAGACCTCCCCTCTAGGTTGGGCTCTCTCTTAAATAACATGAGGCACCAAATAAAAGTCTGTATCTGACATACAGTAAATACTCAATAAAAATCAGTTAAATACACATTTGGATGTGCTATATGGGGGAAGTTCTCTCTCAGGGCCATATGTTTTCATTCTTCCTCAGTTTTTCCCACTCATGGCTAGTACTCTACCACTTGAGCCATGCCTACAGTCCAGCATTTTTTAGTTGGTTGTAGGGCCTGAACTCTGGGCCTGGGTGCTGTCCCTTAGCTCCTCAATTCAAGATGAGTAGTCTACCACTTGAGCCACAGCAACACTTTCGGTTTTTTCTGCTTATGTGGTGCTGAGGAATCAAACCCAGGGCCTCATGCATGCAAGGCAAGCACCCTACCACTGAGCCACCCTCTTAGCCCCTCCAGTCCAGCTTTTTTATGGTTAACTGGAGATAGCATCTCTTGGACTTTTCTGCATGGGCCTCCTGAGTAGCTAGGATTACAGGCATGAGCCACCAGTGCTCAGCAAATATTGTTGTTACTGTTTTCTGTGCTGGTACCAAGGCTTGAACTCAGGACCTCTCACTCTTGTTCACTACTGAAGGTGTACCACTTGAGCTATACCTTCAGTCCTTTGTTTTCTGGGACAGGTCTATGTAACCCAGGCTGGCTTTTGAAGTCTCCTACCTCAAGTATCCTGAGGATTTTGGCAGCACTAGCACCTTTAGCTTAGCTTGATTTTTCCCAGAACAGGAAGAGTTCCTCTGGAAGACTAGTGACAACCGAAAATTTTAAAATCTAACTGGAAGAGGATACCATACATTGGTTTTGTTTTGTTTTTTGTTTTGTTTTTGGGTCCGGTTGTGGGGCCTGAACTCTGGGCCTGGGCGCTGTCCCTCAGCTCTTCAGCTCAAGGCTAGCACTCTACCACT
>NW_012267437.1:164903-190404 GCF_000151885.1 Dipodomys ordii
AAGAACCCCCGATTTTTCCCATTATTCGAAACCTGACAGGGTTTTCCTCGTACCCCTTACACGTAAAAAAGGGGGGGGTGTTCCTCAAGCTCCCCCACCTCAGCCCTACCTGCCGAGAATTTCCTCACACTCCAAAAACTAAAAAACAAAAAAAAACAACCGCTCAGAAATGGCAGGCAGTTTCTCCCAAACTGACCAGGGTGCCCCCCCACACCCCAAGACTGGCAGCGATGGAATATTCGACCGCCCCCCTAACCTGACAAGACTATTCTCCTTTACAGCCCTTAAAAAAAACTTAACGAAAATCTCGTTACGCCTCCCCAACTGACAGAAACCTCGGCGCGCCCCAAACCTGCCCAGAAATGTCCTCGGTCTCGACCCCTATAAAGTCCTCTTCATTACCCAAAGGCTGTAAAGGTCTCTTAACGCTTGAGGAGCTCAGCTCCAGACACTCGCCAACAGCGAGGCTCGCTCCGGGGCAGCGCGTCGCCTCCCAGCGCGTCGCTCCGCGGAGGCTCTGCTTGCCCGGCAGTTCCGGCCCCAGCGGCGGCGCGCGCCGAATTCTGGGAATGTCACTAAAAAGCTGCGAACCTCACTCGCCCTTCCTCAGAGACACCCGCGGGGTCGCGCCGCGTCCGCCGCCCCACGGGGCTTCTGGGCAGCTTTCTCCACAGTACTTCCCACAGTCTGCCCGTTCGGGCCTACTAGAACAACCGCAGCCCAGGCCTAGTCCAGTGTCTGCCCCAGAGAACGAGCAAACGTCGTCATTGGTTGAGCTAGCAAGATAGCCACGAGCAAACCAAGGAGGAACGAGTTAATCAGCCACCGGATTACAAAAATTAAAAAAAAAAAAAAAAGACGTCCCAAAAAGTCGCCTAGAGAAGCCCGCTGGCGGCGATAGGCAATTCCGAGTAGTCAATAAAGTTTATTCAAAATAATGAGGAAGTTCAGGCGGAGAGGGGAGGAGAAAATAAGGGATAAACAGGTACCATATTGAGAGTGGCAGCACTACCTCAGAGAGACGAGCTAACCGCCATCTTATGAGGACCGGGCAGACGAGGTGAGCGTGGTGGAGGCGGGTAACAAATGCCAGCTGCTGGCTCCCGCGTGACGCCAGCAATGGGCGGGGCGATACCTTGGGAGGGAAGGGGTGGGGCCTAGCAACCTTTGGACCCGCTCTTCTCTTCAAGGCATCCAATTACCGACGGAGATTTTTAGCGGAGGGGCGGGGACGCCGCCATCTTAGGCGAGGCAGAGGCTGGGCTCCATTTTGAGTGGGTCCAGAAACTTCCCAGCCTTTTTTCCCTTCCCTTCTTCCTTCACTTCCTTCAGCCCCTCCCCCCCTCCGGGCAAACAAGGAGTTAAACAACGCTACTCTCCTATACAGACACACACGCGCGCACACAATACACGCCGCACACAACACCCCCCCTTTGCACTCCCCTTGCTCCCCTCCTAAGCCTCCACCTCCTGTGAGATGTGACTCCAAACTGCAAAATTAAAGGGTGGCCACTAGGGCGGGCTTCAGCCTGATAAAGGCAGAATACTCACTGAGGCTAGCTCGCTAGTCTTTACAATGCTCTTTCCACAACGAAGCTCTTTTCGAAGGTCTCTGAGTCCTTTCGCCTTCATGCAGTGAGGGAAACTGATTGTCCCCAATGGAGGACACAGGTTTTAAAAAGCTGCTGACTTGAGTTGGGAGCAGCGAAGTTGAACCTTGCACCCCATACTACACCCCCCACCTCCGGCTGCAGACACTGGTCCCTCCTATAAAACAGCTCACCTCTCACAAACACCCTTCGCTTACCCTGTACGTTTCAGTTCAGTCTTGTGCAAACGCGGATTCAAGGATTTTTCACGTACTGCGTTCCAAGATTCTTATCTGACTACAGGTTCCGTGCTACACGTGTTTGAAGATGGCGCTGGTTTCCTCGAACATTCTAGAAGTTTCTCTCGTCTTTACTTATAGGATATCACTTTCTTAAAGGGTCCAACCATTTTAGAAAATGCAAGAAGTAGGAGCATGGCTCAAGTGGTAGAACAGCCTTGACTGTAAGAAAAAAACGTGTGAGTTCAAAGGCCCGAGTTCAAGCCCCAGTATCAGCACACACACAGGGACTTGTAAAGAAAGTTTTGCTGGGGCCCCAGAAGAACGTCCAAAAGGCTCTTTATTTCCTATTAGCCAACAAAAAGCTAGAAGAGGAACTGTGGCTCAAGTGGTAGATTGCCAGCCTTTACTGAAAAGGCTAAAGGAGCTGGGAGCCAGTAGCTCAGGCCTGTAATACCAGCTACTCAAGAGACTGTGGTCTGAAGCTTCACTGTTTGAAGCCAGCCCATGAAATTCTTATCGCATAAATACCAAAAAAAACCCTAAAATGGAGCTATAACTCAAGTGGTAAAGCACTAACCTTGAGCAAAAAAGTTAAGTGCAGCAGCCAAGCCCTGAATGCAAATCCATCACTAGAACAAAAGAGAGGAAGACAGGGAAGAGTTAAGAGAGAGAGGGGATGGGCTGGGAAGGTGGCTCAGTGGTAGAGCACTTGCCTTGCATGCATGAGGTCCTGGGTTCGATTCCTCAGCACCATGTAAGCAGAAAAAAAGCCGCAAGTGGTGCTGTGGCTCAAGTGGTAGAGCTGACGGACAGTGTTCAGGCCCCACGACCGGACCCAAAAAAAAAAAAAAAGCTGGAAGAGGTAGCATATACCTTTAGTACCATGTATTGGGGAAGTTGAGGTAAGGAGCATCAGTTTAAGATCAGCTTCAGGACAAAGCACTACACTCTGTATGAAAAACATACTAAAGCAAAAAGTTCTTGGGGATATGGCATAAGTAGAATCAGAGTGATTGCCTAGCAAGTGCGAGCCCTGAGTTCCAAACCTCATTTGGACAAAAAAGTATTATATGAAGCCAGGCACCAGTTGGCTCATGCCTGTAACCCTAGCTATTCAAGAGGCTGGGATCCTAGGATCATGGTTTGAGGCCATCCTGGGCAGAAAAATCGGTGAGATATCTCCAAAAAGGCCAGAAGTAGAGCTGTGGCTTGATTGGTAGGGTGCTACCCCTAAGCACATAGGAGCTCAAGGACAGCACCCAAGCCCAGAGTTCATGCCTCAGGACCAGCAAAGAAAAAAGGAAGGAAGGAAGGGAGAGATAGAAGGAGGCAGGGAGGGACAAAAAGAAAGATAGAACAAACATGTAGATGTAGACACCTATTTCCTAATCAGTGAGGGTGGATGGATTAGGGGCTAGGCACAGAAAGATGAAAAGGGCTACAGTAGAAAATCACCAATCAGGGCAGCAGACCAGTAACAGAACACAAGGCCTAATAAGCATACAAATACTTCCTACAAAGTATAAAATAAAATGGGCATAAGGGTATGCAACTATAGTCCCAGCTACTTGGAAGGCTGAATAAAGAGAATTGCTTTAACATAGGAGTTATGAGCCAGCCTGAGCATTAAAATTAGACCTCTTAAAAGAAAACATGTGGGGCTGGGAATGTGGCTTAGTGGTAGAGCCCTGTCTAGCGTGCACAAAAACCCTGGGTTCAATTCCTCAGTACCACATAAACAGAAAAAGCCAGAAGTGGTGCTATGGCTCAAGTGGTAGAATGGTAGAGTGGTAGAGCAAAAGAAGCTCAGGGAGGGGCTGGGAAGGTGGCTCAGTGGTAGAGCACTTGCCTTGCATGCTCAAGGCCCTGGGTTCGATTCCTCAGCACCACATAAGCAAAAAGAAAAAAGCCGGAAGTGGCGCTGTGGCTCAAGTGGTAGAGCACTAGCTTTGAGCTGAGGAGCTGAGGGACAGTGCCTAGGCCCAGAGTTCAGGCCCCATGACCGGACCCCCCCCCAAAAAAAAAGAAGCTCAGGGACAGTGCCCAGGCCCTGAGTTCAAGCCCCAGGACAAGCAAAAAAAAAAGTTTGGGCTAGGCACCAATGGTTCATGGTAACTACTCAGGATTGTAATCCTAAGTACTCAGAATTACACTTCCAAGCCAGCCTAGGCAGGAAAGTCCATGACTCTTATCTCCACTAAACCAAAAAAAGCCAGAAATGGAGATGTGGCTCTAGTGTAGAGTGCCGAACCTTGGTTGGAAAAAGCTAAGGCACAGAGCCCAGACCCTGAGTTCTAGCAGGGGAGAGGGAAAGTGGGAGGAAAAGGAGAGATTCAAGAGACTGAGGAAGGAGGATCACAAGTTTGAGGCCAGCCTGAGCTATGTAGCCAGACTCTATTATAAAAAGGGGAGGGGAAGAAGGAAGGAAAAAAAAACATGTGAAGGAGCCTCAGAAACAAGTTTTTTTTTATTCTAAGGAAGATTTTAGGGAAACATGGAAAATATATAAAAGCAATCATGCTTTGTATACGAAAGAATAAACTGTACAAATGCTTGGACAGACTGGGGATGTGGCTCAAGTGGTATAGTACTTGTTTACCAAGTAGGAGCCTGGAAGTTCATACACCTAGAGGCAAAAAAAAATTAAAGTTCATTTAGGATTGGGCTGGGATGGTGTGACTTAAGGGGTACAGCCATTTGTCTGAAGTGCCAGAGGCCCTAAAAAACAGAAGCCTTGAGCCATATGAAGCAATAATCACTTAAAAAAAAAGGAAGGAAGAAAAAAAAACATGTGAAGGAGCCTCAGAAACAAGTTTTTTTTATTGTAAAGAAGATTTCAGGGAAACATGGAAGATATATAAAAGCAAGCATGTTTTGTATACGAAAGAATCAACTGTACAAATGTTTGGACGGAGACTGGGGATGTGGCTCAAGTGGTACAGTACTTGTTTACCAAGTAGGAGGCTGGAAGTTCATACTCCTAGAGGCAAAAAAAAATTAAAGCTCATTTAGGATTGGGCTGGGATGGTGTGACTTAAGGGGTACAGCCATTTGCCTGAAGTGCCAGAGGCCCTAAAAAACAGAAGCCTTGAGCCATATGAAGCAATAATCACTAAAAAAAAAAGTTGAAAATTGTTGGAATAAAAAGCACAAACAAAGGGGGTAGAAGGTATTTGCAAAAATACAAAAAGTTTATATGTTATCTTTTTTTCCCAGTCCTGGGGCTTGAACTCAGGGCCTGAGCTCTGTCCGTGAGCATCTTTTGCTTAAAGCTAGCGCTCTACCACTTGAGCCACAGCACCACTTCTGGCTTTTTCTGTTTATGTGGTCCTGAGGAATCAAACCCAGGACTTCATGCATGCTACCCAAGCACTCTGCCACTAAGCCACATTCTCATCCCTATGTTATCTTTTTCTTTTCTTTTTGCTTTAGGTCTGAGACTGGGACTGGAACTCCATACCTGACACTTTTGCTCATTGGCTAGCATTCTACCAACTGAAGCATGCCTCCAACACTTTAAAGGATTCGTTTCTTCTTTTCCTTTTTTTGAGTTTATATTTAATCTTGTAAGGAATAAGAAACAACTGAAGATTTTTGAGTATGAGTAAGTATCTCTGACTTTTACTGATGTTTACATAATACTCTTGGGACTGTGGGGCTGGTGGACTTCTATGAGAAAAGAATATAGCCAGGTACTGGTGCCTCATGCCTGTAATCCTAGCTACTCAGAAGGCTGAGATCTGAGGATCATGGTTTAAAGCCAGCCTGGGCAGGAAAGTCCATGAGACTCTTATCTCCAATAAACCACCTGAAATCTGGAAATGGTGCTGTGGTTCAAGTGGTAGAGCATTTGCCTTGAGCTGAAGAGCTGAGGGACAGCTCCAAAGCCCAGAGTTCAAGCCCCACGACCCACAAAAAAAAGAAAGAAAAGAAAAAAAAGATCCAAAGGTGGGTAGTCAGATATTTTTAGAAGCCACTGGGTAATAACAATGGCCTATACTAGAAATAATATAAGCTGTATATAAATATCATATGAAATCCAAACTAAATGCAACCGACCACCAAGTCAGATGAAAAAATGTCTGAGGCAGCTTGGATGCCACCTAATGCAAGGGAAAAGTAACCAAACTCTCAGTGGAAAGGGAGAGCAGTTTTAAACGACTGAGATTTAAATATATTTTGCAAAAATTTAAAATATACAACCATGTGACCATATGGCATGTGACAAGCCCTGCAGCTTAAGCTTTTTTAGTTTCACAGGGAGACAGGAGAGGGATACTGTTTCACTAATCTGGAAAAAAGAAGAAATGGAACCAGGATAGTTGCATGAGGGATAAAAAAAATCATCAGGTAATTTGGATATTTTAGAAGCTGATAGGCAGCATTTGTAGATTAATTGAAAACATTGGGTGAATAAGGGCAAGGGATATGAGTTTATTTCTGGTCTGAGTGTCATAGCGCCTGATAATTAAGCCAGTATATAGAGACAGAAAAGCAGATTTGGTGGGAAAGAATATAATAAATTTAAATTGGAATGTGTTAAGTGGTGTGCATTCACTAGCCCAATAATTTTTTTTGGGGGGGGGTTGGCTTCTGAGAAAAGGATTTACTACACAGCTGAGCTGGCCTTGAAATTGATCCACTTGCTTCAGACTCTAAACTGTTGGGATTACAGGGGTAGACCACCAATGATGTTTTATCATGTAATTTTTAATGCTTGCAAATATATTTATTACAATTTATAAATTAGTCAACAATTATATTCATAAATAGAATTTTAGCTATAAAATCCCATCAAACTGGTTGTATTGAAATCACTGGATCTGAAGAGGCCAACTAGAAATCTTTTTTTTTTTTATGTCGATCATGGGGCTTGAACTCTGAGCCTAGGCGCTGTCCATAAGCTCTTCAGCTCAAGGCAAATGCTCTACCACTTGAGCCACAGCACCACTTCCGGTTTTCTTGTGGATAATTGGAGGTAAGAGTCACAAACTTTACTGCCCCAGCTGGCTTTGAACCATGATCCTCAGACCTCAGCCTCCTGAGGAGCTAGGATTACAAGGCATGAGCCACCAGTGCCTGGCCCAACTAGAAATCATATAGTGTCCTAACTTTGCTTTATTATTTTTTTAATGCAGGACACTGACAGCTCATATCTGTAATCTGAGCTACTCAAGAGGCTGAGATGTGAGGATCATGGTTTGAAGCCAGCCTAGGCAAGAAAGTATGTGATATTCTATCTCTGTTTAACAACCAAAAAAGCCAGAAGTGGAGCTGTGGTCAGCTGAGTGAAAAAGCTACAGGAGAGTACCCAGTCCCTTCATTAAAGCCTCAGTACTGACCAAAAACATTATAAAAAATAAGTTCTAATATGTGTGTGTACATGCACGCATGCATGTGCATTCACGTATGAATGTAAGCCTAAGCCAGCCAGCATTGCAGCTTGAATTCAGGATCTCCGCTCTTGTTTGGTTTTGGTTTTGTGGGGTTTTTTGGTCAGTCATGGGGCTTGAACTCTGGGCCTGGATGCTGTCCTTATGCTCTTTAGCTCAAGACTAGCCATCCACTTGAACCACAGCGCCACTTCTGGTTTTCTCAGTGGTTTATTGGAGATGAGTCTCACAGACTTTTCCTGCCCGGGGTGGCTTTGAACCACGATCCTCAAATCTCAGCCTCCTGAGTAGCTAGGATTACAGGCATGACCCACAACGCCTGGCTAGGACCTCAAGCTCTTACTCAAATTTTTCTCCTTATAGGTTGGAGCTTTAACATTTGAGCTATGGCTCCATTTCCAGCTTTTTACTTACTAATTGGAGATAAGAGACTCTGATTTGTCTGCGTGGGCTGGTTTAGAACTGTGGTCCTGGGGTTGGACACATAGCTCAGTTGGTAGAACACCAACCAATGAGCATTGGGTACTAAGTTTAAGTGCAGGTCTTGGACTAAAAAAAGAAAGAAAGAAAGAAAGAAGGAAGGAAGGAAAGAAAGAAAGAGAGATGTTGGCTGGGCGCCAGTGGCTCACGCCTGTAATCCTAGCTACTCAGGAGGCTGAGATCTGAGGATCATGGTTCAAAGCCAGCTGGGGCAGTAAAGTCTGTGACTCTTACCATCAATTAACCACAAGAAAACCAGAAGTGGTGCTGTAGCTCAAGTGGTAGAGTGCTAGCCTTGAGCTGAAGAACTGAGGGACAGCACTCAGGCCCAGAATTCAAGCCCAGGACCACCACCACCAACAACAACAAAAATAGAGCTGTTGGTCCTTGTTCAGCCTCCTGAGTAGCTAGAATTATAGCAATGAGCCACCAGGACCCCACAAAATCAAGTAGTTTTGATTCAGTTACAGCTGAAGAGGTTATTACATTTCATCCCTCAGAAATGGAAATTTATTGAGCGACATTGGCTCATGTCAATAATCCTAACTACTCAAGAGTCTGAGATTTAAGGACCCAGATTCAAAGCTGGCCCAGGAAGGAGAATCCACAAAACTCTTTCATCCACTTAACCAGCAAAAGCCCAGAAGTGAATGTGTGTCTCAAGTGGTAGAACTTGAGCTTAAGCAGGGGCGGGGGAGGGGGACAAGTATGAGCATGAGGCCCTGAGTTCAAGCCCTAGTAATAGCACAAAAAACATTTTAAAACAATTTACCTCTCAAGCCAGGTGCCGGTGGCTCATGCCTGTAATCCTAGCTACTCAGGAGGCTGCGATCTGAGGATCACTGTTCAAAGCCAGCCTGGGCAGGAAAGTCTGTGAAATTCTTTTTTTTTGGGGAGGAGGGGGGCCAGTCATGGGGCCTGAACTCTGGGCCTGGGCGCTGTCCCTCAGCCATTCAGCTCAAGGCTAGCGGTCTACCACTTGAGCCACAGCGCCACTTCCGGCTTTTTTCTTTTTGTTTATGTGGTACTGAGAAATTGAACCCAGGGCCTCATGCATGCAAGGCAAGCACTCTACCACTGAGCCACCTTCCCAGCTCCTCCGTGAAACTCTTATCTCCAATAAAACACCAGAACACCGGAAGTGGCACTGTAGCTCAAGCGGTAGAGCACTAGCCTTGAGCTGAAGAGCTGAGGGACAGTGCTCAGGCCCAGAGTTCAAGCCCCACTAGACCGACAGAAAAAAAAATTACCTCTCTATACAAAGCCCTTTGCATGCTATATTGACACAGCACTGTTATAAGACTTAATGGGTAAAATTTTCAGTTTAAAGCTCCAGAGTTAAAAAATATATATATTGTGGGGCTGGGAAAGTGGCTCAGTGGTAGAGTGCTTGACCAGGCTTCACCTTGTGATTTTTGCCTTTAAAAACCTAAGCACGTGGGCTGCTGGGGGTTGCAGTATCAGCTCCCGAGCCTGTGCTGCGGCCCTGGCCGGCCAGTGTAGGAACCTTCTCAATAAAGTTGCTTCTTTAATATCAACTTTGTTGCGGTGGGCTCCGTCACTCCGGACAACTAGGTGGGCTTGTCTGCCTGAGTAGGGGTCTTCCTACTACACCTGCCCCCTGGAAATGTATGATCTAGTCTCTTCTAGGATGCACTGCATAATCTGAATTTGCCTTCATGGTCCAAAGTTGCCTGGGAAGCTATCATCCTCTCCTGTCCACCTCTACTTAACAGTGATAAATATCTATTTTTGTACCCATACTGGGGCTTCAACTCAAAAGCCTCACTCTCTCTTCACTGTTTTGTTCAAGGCTGATGCTCTATCACTTGAGCCATACTTCTGGCTTTTTGCCAGTTATTGAAGAGTCTCATGAACTTTTCTGCTTGCTTCCTTGAACCAAGATCCTCAGATCTGCCAGGTGCCCATGGCATATGCTTGTAATCTTAGCTACACAAGAGGCTGAGATCTGAAGATCGCAACTCAAACCCAGCCCAGGAAGGAAAATCCATGAGACTTTTACCTCCAATTAATCACTAGAAAACAAGAAATGGAGCTGTAGCTCAAAGTGGTAGAGTGCTAGCCTTGAGCAGAAAAATCTCAGAGACAGCACATAGGCCCCAAATTCAAGCCCCAGGTCTGACAGAAAAAGCCAAAAGTGGCACTGTGTGTGGCTCAAATGGGAGATTGCTAACCTAGAACTGTGCTCAGACCCAGAGTTCAAGCCCCAGGACTGGCAAAAACAAAACACAACAACAACAAAAAAACCCACTTCAGATCTCAGACTCCAGAGTAGCTAGGGTTACAAACATGAGCAACCAGGGACAGGCTATAAATATTTAATTTTAACTATACAAATAACAGTAAATACATTCCTGTTGTAAGCATTCAATCTGATAGGTTATTTCTTCTGACAGCTGTGTATTCCCTAGAAGGAAACTTAACAGAATCTTTTCTAATCCATTTCTCTGCAGAGATAAGCATCTAGCTGTTGAGAGCAAAAATGATGATGTGGCCTAAAGTGGACTAGAAAAAGCATGAGAATAAAATGGGTTATGCAAAAATGTAGAAGAAAAAAAAAGATTACATGAGAAATAGGCTTGTTCCAAGACACACTTGAAAGTATGGACAGTGAATGTAAAAGAGAAAATAATGATCACATTATCTGTAGTTCGACTGTGTTTTTAACATTGTTATAAACTCTTCATATGCATTTAACTCAATGCTTCCAGTGTCCATATGAGGCCGATACAAATACCATCTCCATTGTATGGATAAGGAAGCTGACTGAAAAGACTTTAATTCTCATACTCAAGGTCACCATAGCTAGTATATATCCAAGCTAGGGTTTCTGGTGATGCATGTCCAGAGTCAAGGTTCTTACCCTCTGGATTATGCCACTGGTGGGGAAAACAGCAATTAGTGTGTAATAGAGGAAACTATCAATTGGCAGGTGTGTGTGTGTGTGTGTGTGTGTGTGTGTGTGTGTGTGTGTGTGTATGTACCTGTCCTGGGGCTCAAAATCAGGCCTGGGTGCTGTCTCCAACCTTCTTTTGCTGAAAGATAGCACTCTACCACTTGAGCCAGAGTAGGGATACAAGTTGACCCATTGTATGAGATGTATAAGACACTATGTTGGAAACCAAACTACAATTTGGGGTGGGGGAGTGTAGTTGTGGAGGTGGGAGGGAAGGGATGGTAGGGGAAAATAAAGGAGGAGTCAACAATGCTTGATAGGAAATGTATTCATTACCTTGCTCATGTAACTGTAACCCCTGTGTACAGTATTTTTACAATAAAAAACTTATTTTTAAAAAAAAGTCTGGGGCTGGGAAGGTGGCTCAGTGGTAGAGTGCTTGCCTTGCATGCCTGAGGCCCTGGGTTCGATTCCTCAGCACCACATAAGCAAAAAGCCGGAAGTGGCTCTATGGCTCAAGTGGTAGAGCGCTAGTCTTGAGCTGAAGAGCTGAGGGACATTGCCCAGGCCCAGAGTTCAGGCCCCACGACTGGACCGAAAAAAAAAAAAGTCTGGACTGAGAAGGTGGCTCAGTGGTTGAGTGCTTGCCTTGCATGCATGAGAGCCTGGGTTTGATTCCTCAGCACCACATAAGAAAAAGCCAGAAGTGGCGCTGTGGCTCTAGTGGTAGAGCGCTAGTCTTGAGCTGAAGAGCTGGGGACAGCGCTTAGGCACTGGTGGCTCACACCTGTAATGCTAGCTACTCAGGAGACTGAGATCTGAGGTTCGAGGTTCAAAGCCAGCCCAGGCAAGAAAGTCCATGAGACTCTTATCTCCAATTAACCACCAGAAAACTGGAAGTAGTGCTGTGGCTCAAGTGGTAGAGTGCTATCCTTGAGCTGAAGAGTTCATAGATAGCACCCAGGAGCAGAATTCAAGCCCCACCACCGACAAAAAAAAAGCCTGACATGGATGGAGCTGTGGCTCAAGTAGTAGAGTGCCAGCCTTGAGCAGAAAAAGCTGAAGGACAGCCCCTAGGCCTTCAATTTAAACCCCAGTACCAGCACACTAAAACAAAACAAAACCAAGATTTTTTCTCATAATTGAAGATAGAGCGGTGGAATTCATTACAAGGAGTGTGGGGGGGGGGCTGGGTCCTGGGGCTTAAACTCAGGCCCTGGTCACTGTTCCTGATATTTTCTACTCAAGGCTAGTGTTCTACTACTTGAGCCACAACTCTATTCTTGCTTTTTGTGGTTTACTGGAGATAAGAGACTCATGGACTTTCCTGCCTGGGTTGGCTTAGAACTGTGATCCTCAGATTTCAGCCTCCTGAGTAGCTGGGATTACAGGTGTGAGCCACTGGGGCCCACCCAGGACTTTGGAATTATATACAAATTATAAAGACACTTTCCAGTTTTTATCTGAGAACCACAAGTTATAAGAAATGTCAGCACTAAAATGCTGTTGTATACCTTTATATTTAAAATTAGATTAATACTAAATCCATTTGAAACTGAGTTGTATGGAGAGTAAATTTTTTTATAAAAGTAGTGCAAATCATTGGCTCTAGATGTAGTAAAGATTTTGTGTGTATGTATATATTTGTAATAAATATACATTTATATGTAATATATGTAATAAGTATAGTAATATATTTGTTATATATGTAAAATATATACATATATACACACAAATCTTTACTATATTTATCTACATATTTATATTCAAATATATATATATATATAGAGAGAGAGAGAGAGAGAGAGAGAGAGCGCTGAGGACCAAAATCAGGGCCCTGCATTTGCCAGGCAATGTGTTCTTCCACTGAGCTAAATCCCCAACCCCAAAGATTTGTATTTTGCGATAATTTATCAGGAATTTATTCCAGTCCTGGCCTGAAGCTGTCATGGTGCATTGCAGCTGCATGTTGTTCAGAAAGCATGGAAAAATTCATTGATAAGCTAAGAGTCATCACCAAGGGAGGAAGTGGTGGATTGGGTTATCCTCGTTTAGGTAGAGAAGGTGGAAAATGTGGTGATGTATGGGTTGTAGCAAATAAAAGAATGACATTAAGACAACTGAAAGACAAATATCCTCAGAAATGGCTTGTGGCTGGAGGAGGAGCAAACAGGTCAGTGCATTGAAAGGCTTCAAAGGAAAAGACTGTGAAATCCCCGTTTCTGTGGGTATTTCAGTAACTGATGCTTAGGAATCAAACCCAGGGCCTCATGCATCCAAGGCAAGCACTCTACCACTGAGCCACCTTTCCAGCCAGGTATTGAAGAATTTTGAGTGTATCTAGAAATCACTAAATGAACACACCAACCAAGAATACAAACATATCATGAGAAACAGTTGCTTAATTTAAGAACTCTCAATACAGTTGTATAGTAGGCTGCCATTAAAACATGTTTTTACAAGTTCCAGAAAGGGTATTTTTTAAATCTAGTAAAAAAAATAGAATACAGTCTAATCCTAAGAAAGAAATTCTGTTATTTTTAACAATATGGATGAACCTGGTATACATTGTGTTCAGTAATAAGCTAAGCACAGGAAGATAAACACCACATGATTTAACTTCTATGCAGAATCTGAAAAGTTTGAACTGATAGAAACATTAGAATGATTGTTAGAGACAGGGAGATGGGAGGTTGGCCAAGATCTTAGTTAAAATGTAAAAGGTTTCAGTAATTTTGAAAAAATTGTGTTGTGGGGCTGGGAAGGTGGCTCAGTGGTAGAGTGCTTGCCTTGCATGCATGAGGCCCTGGGTTCAATTCCTCAGCACCACATAAGCAGAAAAATAAAAGCCGGAAGTGGCACTGTGGCTCAAGTGGTAGAGCGCTAGCCTTGAGCTGAAGGGCTGAGCGATAGCACGCAGGCCCAGAGTTCAGGCCCAAGACCGGACCCCCCCCCAAAAAAAATTATGTTGTGCAGCATGCTATCTATAGTTACAATAGCCGGGTGCTGGTGGCTCACGCCTGTAATCCTAGCTACTCAGGAGGCTGAGATCTGAGGATTGTGGCTCAAAGCCATCCTGGGCAGGAAAGTCTGTGACTCTTATCTCCAATAAACCACCAGAAAACCAGAAGTGGTACTGTGGCTCAAGTGGTAAAGCACTCGCCTTGAGCTGAAGAGCTCAGGGACAGTGCCCAGGCCCAGAGTTCAAGCCCCATGACAGACAATAATAATAATAATAATCAACATAAAAGACTTCACATAGTATGAAACAATATATTTGGGAGAGTTCACAATTTATAATTTTGTTTTTGTCAGTCGTGAGCCTTGAACACTGGGCCTGAGCGCTGTTCCTGAGCACTTCAGCTCAAGGCTAGTGCTCTACCACTTGAACTACAGCACCACTTCTGGTTTTCTGGTGGTTTATTGGAGATTAGAGTTTCACAGATTTTCCTGCTCGGTCTGGCTTAGAATCGTAATCCTCAGATCTCAGCCTCTTGAGTAGCTAAGATTACAGGTGTGAGCCACTGGCGCCCAGCCACAATTTATAAATTTCTGCCTGGGCATGTGAAAAATAATCACAAATAAGAATTTTCCCTTTACATGAGTTTTATTGTAAAATGTATATATTAATTGTAAAAAAATTCAAACAGTAGATAAAATATTTTCTTCTTTCTACACGCAGTCCCTAAGTTCTTCCCAGAAAAAGCCATTGTTAATAGTTTAGGTTCTTGCAGAAAATTTTATTTTTTAATTTATTTTATTATTATTATTATTATTTTTGGGTCTGGTTGTGGGGCCTGAACTCTGAGCCTGGGCGCTGTCCCTCAGCTCTTCAGCTCAAGGCTAGTGCTCTACCACTTGAACCACAGTGCCATTTCCGGCTTTTTTCTTTTTGCTTATGTGGTGCTGAGGAATCGAACCCAGGGCCTCATGCATGTAAGGCAAGCACTCTACCACTGAGCCACCTTCCCAGCCCCTTGCAGAAAATTTTAATGCATGTATTTTGAACCCAACAGAGATAATTTATAAAGTTTCAAAAAAATTTATTCCAATGGTCTGAGGATGTCAAACAGTGGTAGAGAATATGTGAGAGCTTTAATTCCCAATGCTATAAAAAAGTAAAAACCAGGAATTGAACTGTCATATATTATGATCATAGGATGTTGCTACCAATTATGTAAATATAATCATATGATCTTGCTTCCAATTGCATCAGTTTAAAACTTGAAGTTGCTAAAAAAAATCTGGATGATAATAATTGTGAATTACATCAGTTTAAAACCTGAAGTTGCTAAAAAAATCTGGATGATAATAATTGTGAATTTATAGAAAAGCAAATCAGAAAATTATTACAATAAAGACATCAATAACCACATATTTATTGTATTATATAAAATTATGATAAAACATTGTGCTATAGTAGGTAACGTTATGTCATTGCTAGGTATCATTATTACCCCTATGACATCCTATAATTAATAAAATATTTTATTTAATTTTGTGCTGAGAGTGGGGCTTAAACACAGGGCTTTATGCTCTTGCTTAGCTTTTTCTGCTAATTGCTGGGGCTCTACCACTTGAGCCACACCTCCATTTCTGCAGTTTTATTAGTTGGAGATAAGAGTCTCAGGGAGTAGTTAACTCCCATTTCCTTCAGGTAAGCAGGAAATGTTTTTTTTCTCTCTCTCTGTAATTTAACCTTGCTTTTGAGCTATCTTTCTTTAACCTATAATTTCCCTTACGAGTGTACTCTGTTTCTTTTCTTTTCTTCCTTCCTTCCTTCTTTTTCTCTCTTTCTCTCTTTCCTTTCTTTCTTTCTCTTTCTTTCTTTCTCTCTCTCTTTCTTTCTCTCTCTCTCTCTTTCTTTCTCTCTTTCTTTCTTTCATTCATTTTTTTGCCAGTTCTGGGGCTTGAACTCAGGGCCTGGGCACTATCCCTGAGCTTCTTTTTTTTATTTTCCTGTCAGTCATGGGGCCTGAACACTGGTCCTGGACGCTGTCCCTCAGCTCTTCATCTCAAGGCTAACACTCTCCCACTTGAGCCACTTCTGGCTTTTTCTGCTTATGTGGTACTGAGGAATGGAACCCAGGGCCTCATGCATGCAAGGCATGCACTTTACTACTGAGAGGCCTTCTCAGCTCCCTGAGCTTCTTTTTGTTCAAGACTAGCACTCTACCACCTGAGCCACAGCACCACTTCTGGTTCTTTGTGTTTATGTGGATTGAGGAATCAAACTCAAGGCTTCATGTATGCTAGGCAAGCACTTTACCACTAAGCCACATTCCCAGCTCTCTTCCTTTAAAAAAAATTGAAACATTTATTATACTAACAGAAGTATAAAGTATGGAAAATTAGTGTTTTTGAATCATTTCAGAAGGACAGAACGTTTCCCACTAACAGATTTCAGTTTTTAGCACCTTTGAAAAGAAATACAGAGTTAAGATGTGGCACTACAAGCTGCATATTACAGAGAATTACTGTCTAACAGGGTGCCGTTTGTATAGCAGGACAGTCATTTGGTTTATTTCTCTACATGTTTGAAGACTGCCACAATACACGTAAAGAGGAGGAAGGTGTTCACTTAATTCACAGCTGGTGGTTAGAAGTTGGAGTAGAGATGCAACACCGGAAACCCAGGCTGGACGCGGTAGCCCAAAGGCACTTATGATGCAGTACCGCGTCTTGTTCTCCCATTGCACGGTGCAGATCCAGTCAGTGAAACTGTCTCAGAAGCAGGAACTTGCTGTGTGTAATCCAGCGCCATTCTTTTGCATAATTTGAATGGTTTCTCCAGATTGGTGAGTTGGCTTAAAATTTGTTCTACAACATTTGTGGTCCACTGATTGACTTTGCTGTGCTGGCAGGCATTACCACAGATGTCACTTTCAATGGCCTCTTTGACAATGTAGCTCACTTTGTCAACCACAAAAGAAGTCTCTGAAGCCTGGAAGTCTTCCATCTTCACTCCAGCGTGTCGCTTCCACGCATCCCCACTTCCTTTTTTGAGCAGAGCCCCACAAAAAGATGTAGCAGGCTCCTAGTTCTGCTTGATTGTGATTGTGAACTGGAATTGTAGTCATTCAAACATTCTAATTCCTCTAATCATAATCTTCCTCACTAGTAGTGGGTGTGGTGGGTATTAGAAACAGGATAATACAACAAATATGGGGGGGGCGGGAGATGGGAAGGAAGGGATGGTAAGGGGAAACAAAGGAGGAGGCAACAATGCTTGATAAGAAATGTACTCATTACCTTGCTCATGTAACCCCTCTGTATGGTATTTTCACAATAAAAAAGTATTAATAAAAAATAAATAAAACAAATACGGAATATAATGTGCAATTTGCCATTTTTACATGAACAGGATAATATCATATTTTTTCACTTTTGACAAGATGCCTTGGAGATCTTTTTACCATTGCAAACAAAACCATTTCTTTTAAACTACTACAGAGAATTCCTTCATTTGTGTGTGTCTAAAGTTGATTTCTTTACTCCCCTGAAGGATAAAGTGGCTTTAATTTTTCACTTTTATAGTGCTTCAATGAACAACCTGGTATGGGTCACTTTGTGGCCAGGTGTATTTCTCTAGGTGGACACTCAAAAGTGAGTTACTGGGCTATGGAAAATTGTTATTTTCCATTTTAATACAGACTTCTAGCTTCTGGGATATAGCTCAGTGGTATAATGTGTGCCTAGCATGCCCAATGTTCTGAATTCAACCCTCAACACACTAAAGAATTTTTTTTAACATACTGCTGAATTGCTTTCCAAAAATACTATGCGGGAGGAGGGACAAGATGCAGAATTTGAAGCATCTGCCATTTTTACTTTTTGGAAAAGAAGAATTTAGTGACATAGAAGAGGCTCGATTTGAAGAGAAGACAAGAAGCAGAAACCACAAAGATGATGGCAGGAAAGCAGACAATCACAGAGAAAGAAAAGCCAGATGTTCTGAGCTAGTCCCTGGCTCTCCTAACTGTCGAAAGGGAAATCAAAGATTCCAATACATGGTAAAATGGACTGACTGCTAACTCTAGCCCACAGATCACTCTCAAGTACACAGGCCTTAACCCCGGTACAGGGATTTGTGAGGTAGCGACTACTCACTCCAGTGTGGGAGGCTAGGCTTGATGAAAAAAGACATTATATTACTGGCTTTATCTAGGTGTGCAACAATAAGTCACTTTTTTGAGAGAACCTATTGTTGGAAGCTAAGTTACTATGAGACCTGGAGTGATCAAGCTTAACAAATCATAGGACACTCTGCCATTGAATTTGGGTTTAAGTCATTTCTAAGAGTGGTTGAGGAGAGGGAGGAGGATCAAGGAGGGCCCCAAAGAGTAGTTTGGACAATAGGGCGTTACATTGTTAGCTCAAATGCTAGAGGCTGTGCCTCAGGAAGCCTTACAGCGTTGGCTCCTGCCAAGTCAAGCAGAAGAAGCACTAGGGTAGTAGACATTGTATTCTCTTATAGAGGAGTGCAGTGGCAACTTTACCAATAGAGGTGCCCTTAGAGGTTGTTGAGATGTCAAAGGCAGCTGTTCCCTGGCAGTGTAGGAGTCTAGGGACTCCCTGGTGAGCAACACCATGTAGGAAGGATTAGAGGCAGCTGGGACTGAGGGAATGGGTACAAGAGCTCTCTGCCGCTCTGCCCTCTCTGACCAGGACAGAATCCTATTACTTGAGGCATTACTTGAGAATAGCAATGAAGCTTTGAGCCTGAGGCTGCAAAGTGCCCACTAACTAGGGCCTGCCCCTAATTCCATGTGCTGACTATGGAGTGAAACAGAGTCCTCTGTCCAGACCTATATCACGTGAAGTCCACTGCCTCTTGCACTCCATAG
The DNA here is from genome assembly GCF_000151885.1 of Dipodomys ordii. Lineage (NCBI taxonomy): Eukaryota > Metazoa > Chordata > Mammalia > Rodentia > Heteromyidae > Dipodomys > Dipodomys ordii. The sequence goes on from NW_012267437.1 coordinate 183,372, forward strand.
GGAAAGAGGGAGGGAGATAAATAGAAAGAACAAGGGAAAAGTCAGTTTGGTTTATATAACACTGTCATTTGTTTTTTTGGTTTATTTGTTCTGATTTTGTCCCCCCACCCCCTATATATGATATAGGCCATGTATTTTTTTAACTGTATTTTGTGCCAGTCCTGGGGCTTGAACTCAGGGCCTGGATGCTGTACCTAAGCTTCTTTTGCACAAAGCTAACACTCTGCCCCTTGAGCCATAATGTTACTTCTGGCTTTTTTTCTGCGTAGTTTTTAAGAGATAAAAGTTTCATGGACTTTTCTTCCAGGGCTGGCTTCAAACCATGATCCTCAGGTCTCAGCATTTAAGTAGGTAGGATTACAGGCGTGAGCTACCAGCACCCAGCAACTGTGAGACTTTTTTTGTTTTGGTCAGTCGTAGGGCTTGAACTCTAGGCTTGGGCACTGTCCCTGCACTCTTCAGCTCAACGCGAGTGCTCTACCACTTGAGCCACAGCGCCACTTCGGGTTTTTGAGTGGTTTATTGGAGATAAGAGTCTCACGGACTTTCTTTTCTTTTTTTTGGGTCCGGTCGTGGGGCTTGAAGTCTGGGCCTGGGCGCTGTCCCTCAGCTCTTCAGCTCAAGGCTAGCGCTCTACCACTTGAGCCACAGCGCCACTTCAGGCTTTTTTCTTTTTGCTTATGTGGTGCTGAGGAATCGAACCCAGGGCCTCTTGCATGCAAGGCAAGCGCTCTACCACTGAGCCACCTTCCCAGCCCCTCTTTTCTTTTTTTAATCGGTTATGGGGCTTGAACTCTGGGCTTGGAAGCTGTCCCTAAGCTCTTCAGCTCCACCATTTGAGCCACAGCACCACTTCCGGTTTTCTGGTGGTTTATTGGAGATAAGAGTTTCATGGACTTTCCTGCCCAGGCTGGCTTTGAATTGCGATCCTCAGATCTCAGCCCCAGAGTAGTTAGGATTACAGGCGTGAGCCACAGAGCCTGGCTATTGTGATACTCTTATCTGATTAACCACCAAAAGGCCAAAAGTGGAGCTGTGACTCAAAAGTGGTAGAGCCTTCAGCACAAAATCTTAATCTTGAGTTCAAGTCTCAGGACCTGATGGTGAATTGGAGATAAGAGTCTTAAAGACTTTCCTGGTAGGCTGGCTTTGAATTGTGATCCTCAAATCTCAGCTTTCTGAGTAGCTAGGATGGATTACAGGCATGAGCCACCCGCCAGCACCTAGCTTAGACTAATAGATTTATTTATTTGTTCATTTCACTTTCTTTCCTCCGCCCCCCCCCTTTCTTCTTTTGGTTGGTTGTGGGGCTTGAACTCAAGGCTTGGGGACTGTCCCTAAGCCTCTTTTGTAAGCCGAGTACTCTACCACTTGAGCCACAGAGCCACTTTTGAGTGTTTAGTTGGAGATAAGAGTCTCACAGGAGGGCTGGGAAGGTGGCTCAGTGGTAGAGCGCTTGCCTTGCATGCATGAGCCCCTGGGTTTGATTCCTCAGCACCACATAAGCAAAAAGAATAAAAGCCGGAAGTGGCGCTGTGGCTCAAGTGGTAGAGCGCTAGCCTTGAGCTGAAGAGCTGAGGGACAGCGCCCAGGCCCAGAGTTCAGGCCCCATGACCGGACTCCCCTCCCCCTCAAAAAAAAGTCTCACAGGAACTTTTTTGCCCAGGCTGGCTTCAAACTATGAACCTCAGACCTAAGCTTCTTGAATAGCTAGGATTACAGGCATTGTGAGCCACCAGAGCCTGGCTCCTAACAGATTTCTTTTTCTTTTTTTTTTTCTTTTTGTCGGTCATGGGGCTTGAACTCTGGGCCTGGGCACTGTCCTTGCGCTCTTCAGCTCAAGGCGAGCGCTCTACCGCTTGAGCCACAGTGCCACTTCCCTCCTAACAGATTTCTTAACACAAATTCTAAATGAAAGGAGAGCATGGTTTGGGTGGGGGGGGGAGGGGAGGCTGGGAAGGGATGTGAAGGGTAAACAAAGGAGGAGGCTGCAATGCTTGGTAAGAAATGTAGGCATTATCCTACCCATGTAATTGTAACCCCTCTGTACAGTATGTTCACAAATAAAATAAAATTAAATTAAAAAAAAAGAAAGGAGGGCATGGAAGGACATAATTCAAGCCCTGAAAAATAGTAATTTTCAACCTAGTGTAGCTTTCATAATTAAGACAGAAAAAATAATCCTTCTATAATAAACAAAGGCTAAAGGAATTCATGACTACTAAAGTAGAACTGTAAAATATGCTGTAAAGGAATACTATCCATAGAAGAAAAAGATCAAAACTTGGAAAATAAAGGAAAGAATAAATCCTACTAGATGAGTAGGTTAGCAAAGAAGGAATAAGGAGGAAGTAATTCTTTTTTATTTTTTAAAGGAAACTTGTCAGTTTTATTGAGTAACTAAGCAAGGAGGCTAGCAGACAAAAAGCAAATAGACAAGTAGAAAGCCACAGGCACACTCTAACAGTGTGAGTGCTCTCAAAGGGAGAGAAACAGTAGGCTCTTTGACATTAGGGTTATTTATATGATAAAGGCAGTAGGTCTGACTTAAAGTTACGCAGAGATAGGTTTTTATCTTTGCTCTTCATCACCCTTGGTGTCTTTATACTTTCTAAGTTCCTGGTTATTGTTCTTTTTTTTTTTTTTTTGGGTCCGGTCATGGGGCCTGAACTCTGGGCCTGGGCGCTGCCCCTCAGCTCTTCAGCTCAAGGTTAGCGCTCTACCACTTGAGCCACAGCGCCACTTCCGGCTTTTTCTGCTTATGTGGTGCTGAGGGATTGAACCCAGGGCCTCATGCATGCAAGGCAATTGCTCTACCACTGAGCCACCTTCCAAGCCCCCTGGTGATTGTTCTTATAACTGAAAAAAGAAACTAAAATCAAGTGGCTCAAGTGGTAGAGTGCTAGCCTTGAGCAAAAGAAACTTAGGGACAATGCCAAGTCCCAGAGTTCAAGCCCCAGAACCCGCGTCAAAAACAAAAACAAAACATCTGTGACTGTAGTGAAACTACATAAAACATATATTTGTAAATAACAGTTTTCATTTAAGTATGAAGTGATTCCAAACTGAAGCAGGCTTCTATTGCTTTCCTTTAGTTTCAGGTGTTTCCTTTTATTTTATTTTTGCCAGTCCTGGGGCTGGAACTCAGGCCCTGAGCACTGTCCCTGAGCTTCTTTTGCTCAAGGCTAGCATTCTACTACTTGAGCCACAGCACCATTTCTGGCTTTTCCTGTGGTACTGAGGGCTTCATGCATGCTAGGCAAGGACTCTACCTAAGCCACCTCTCCAGTCCCTCAACGGTTTCTTTTTATAATTTGTTTTTTTTTGGGGGGGTCCGGTTATGGGGCCTGAACTCTGGGCCTGGGCGCTGTCCCTCAGCTCTTCACCTCAAGCCTAGCACTCTACCACTTGAGCCACAGCGCCACTTCTGGCTTTTTTCTTATGTGGTGCTGAGGAATCGAACCCAGGGCCTCGAGCATGCGAGGCAAGTGCTCTACCACTGAGCCACTTTCCCAGCCCTCTTTTTATAATTTGTATATGTAAGATACACATTGGTTGGGGGAAGGCAAGACTAGTTAGCATCATTCAACAGTAATAAGAAGCTTCTAAAGGTTGGGTGCTGGTGGCTCATGCATGTAATCATAGCTACTCAGGAGGCTTAGATCTGAGGAACTCAGTTCAAATCCAGCCCAGTTAACCACAGAAAACCAGAAATGAAACTGTGGCCCAAGTGGTAGAGTGCTAGCCTTGAGCACAAAAACTCAGAGATAGCACCAAGGCCCGGAGTTCAAGCCCCAGGACTAGCACCCCACCCCCCACTCCCAAAAAAGCCTCTATAGTCCCAGCTTCAGACTACTTCAAGCATTCCTTTACTGCTCAAAGATGACTCTGCACCTTTTTTTCTCTCACAGACCAATTTCAAAGCCCACTTAAAAACTACTATTTAGGGATGAACCCTCACACTCAATCTTCCTGTGATCTTGCTACCAATATATCTTTTGCTTCAAGTCTATTATCTGCATTGTACAAAACATCCCAAAGGTGTTTGGGATGCCCTTCATGTATCTTCATTGAACACTTTGTTAAGTGCATGCTATACAGCAGATGCTGTTGTATGGTAGGTCCAGTCACGACAACAAAGAAGCCACCACTTAAAAGGCTGAATTGGAGTCTTTATTGGAGCGCTAGTGGGCAGCAGGGAAGGCTCTAGTAACAAAGCCCTACCATCTTGAATACAACTAACACAGGTCTTATATGCCCCCCAAACATCCAAGGTACATGAGATTAATCTTAGCAAAGTAGAAAGCAAATCATATGTGAACACAATCAAAGTAAAAACCAGTGAACATTCAAATCTAACAAAGATGTTAAATATAAGCCAAGACAAATGTGGACACAATCAAATGTGGACACAAGGGAAATCAAGAACCAATCATCTGGGGCTAGGAAGGTGGCTCAGTGGTAGAGCACTTGCCTTGCATGCCTGAGACCCTGGGTTCGATTCCTCAGCACTACATAAGAAGAAAAAGCTGGAAGTGGCACTGTGGCTGAAGTGGCAGAGTGCTAGCCTTGAGCTGAAAAGCTGAGGGATAGCACCCAAGCCCAGAGTTCAGGTCCCAAGACTGGACCCCCCCCCAAAAAAAACCCAATTATCTAAGGAGAGTAAGACTTTTCTGGAACCCACCAACTCAAAATACATCTGCAAACAAAGAATGTCCTTCACCATCAAGGCCCATTGCTCAGACCCAGTCTACTTACTTCAGTGCCAAGGACATGAGATAATCAAGCATAGACACTGCTTGTTTGTTCAATCCAAGAGCAGGATGCAACGAAGTGCTGTAGGGACAGCTGTGATGAGTTGGCACAGGGATCCTTAGTTGATAATCAGAAAAAGAATCAAAGGCATAGCTGAATTTTGTACGTATCTAGGGTGGAGGAGTAAAGACTACTAGAGGCAAAGAGAGACATTCTACAAAATGGTACAGAAAATGAGAAGCTGTTATTAACTTAATGGATGTGTAGTGAACTTCATTGTCATTAGAGCTAGAAAAGTGATCAGAAAGCTGGGTGCTGGTGGCTCATGCCTATAATCTTAGCTACTCAAGAGGTTGAAATCTGAGAATCGCAGTTCAAAACCAGCCTGGGCAGGAAAGTCTGTGAGACTCATCTCCAATTAACCACCAGAAAACTGAAAGTGGTGCTATGGTTCAAAGTGGTAGAGCACTGGTCTTGAGCTGAAGAGCTCAGGGACAGACAGCTCCTAGGCCCAGTGTTCAACCCCCATGACTGACAAAAAAAAAGTGGCCAGAGGTCAGTAAAGACAGTACCACTGATGTTGTTGAGTAGTATATTAGGACTTTGGAAACAGATAAGCATGGTAGATTAAAGCAATTCTTATGTTTATGTGCTGCTGGTCCTGGGGATTAAAGTCAGGGCCTGGGTGCTGTCCCTTTGCTTTTGTGCTCAAGGTTAGCACTCATCACTTGAGCCACAGCTCTACTTCCAGCTTTTTGGCTAATTGGAGATAAGAGTGCAATAGATGGGCTGGGAATGTGCTTGGTGGTAGAGCGCTTGCCTAGCATGCATGAAGCCCTGGTTCAATTTCTCACACAAACAGAAAAAGCCAAAATGGTGCTGTGGCTCAAGTGGTGGAGTGCTAGCCTTGAGCAAAAGAAGTTCAGGGACAGTGTCCAGGCCCTGAGTTCAAGCCCCAGGTCTGGCAAAAAAAAAAGTGTCATAGACTTTCTTGCTCAGGCTAGCTATGAACTGAGATACTTAGATCTGTCTCCTAGCTAGGATTACAGGCAAAGTCATCTGTGCCTGTCAATATGCAATAGTTCTCAACCCTCCCTTGTGTCATAAATTGATTCAAAAACCTGGACAAGGGCTGGGAAGGTGGCTCAGTGGTAGAGCGCTTGCCTTGCATGCATGAGGCCTTGGGTTTGATTCCTCAGCACCACATAAGCAAAAAGAAAAAAGCCGGAAGTGACCCTGTAGCTCAAGTGGTAGTGCATTAGCCTTGAGCTGAAGAGCTGAGGAACAGCAGCCAGGCTCAGAGTTCAGGCCCCATGACTGGACCCCCCCCCCCAAAAAAAAAAACCCTGGACAAAAGCCAGACACTGGTGGCATCTCCTATGCCTGTAATCTTAGCTACTGAGAAAGTTGAGATCTGAAGACTGTAGTTCACAGCTAGTTCAGGCAGATTCTTATCAGTGAACCAGCAAAAAGCCTTAAAAAGCCTTAAGTGAAACCTTTGCTCAAGTTGAGAGCTGGGATGGGGTGGGGAATCTAAGGCTCTGAGGTATGTACTAACATCCACATGCGCGCACACACACACACACACACACACACACACACACACACACACACATATGCAGCCATATAGGCCTTTTCAGTGGAAAAAAAGTCCATTTACTCAGGCACAAAATAGTGCTTACAATTGCCTGGTTAGGAGTTAAGACTAGGAAGCAAACACAATAGTCCAGGTGAGAAATGATGAGGCCTGAACTGAGCCACAGAAATGAGGTCAGGCAAGATATGATGTAATAAACAGATCTTGTCACTGACTGGATTTGAAAAACAAGGAAAAGGCAGGAGTCTTATGATAACCAGCTCTTGAGCTGGGTGATGATGGCTCAAGGCCTGTAATCTTAGCTACTCAGGAGGCTAAGATCTGAGGATCAAGGTTTGAAGCCAGTCATGGCAGGAAAGTGTTTAAGACTTTTATCTTCAACTAACCACAAAAGGCTGTGGCTCAAGTGGTAGAGTGTTAGCCTTGGGCAGAAAAATTCAGGGACAGCACCCAAGCCTTGAGTTCAAGCCCTACAACTGCCAAAAAGAAAAAAAAAACAACACACAAACAAAACCCATAAATGATAACCAATCCCCCTAGGTCAGTTTGTAGTTTAGGCAACTGAGTTGATAGGAATATCACTCATGGAGTAGCAAACTTAAAAAAGGTTCTGTTTGGAGCCGGGCGCTGGTGGCTCACGCCTGTAATCCTAGCTACTCAGGAGGCTGAGATCTGAGGATC
>NW_012267437.1:190454-198500 GCF_000151885.1 Dipodomys ordii
CTACTCAGGAGGCTGAGATCTGAGGATCACGGTTCAAAGCCAGCCCGGGCAGGAGAGACCGTGAGACTCCTATCTCCAATAAACCACCAGGAAACCGGAAGTGGCGCTGTAGCTCAAGTGGTAGAGCGCTTGCCTTGAGCTGAAGAGCTGAGGGACAACGCCCAGGCCCAGAGTTCAAGTCCCACGACTGACAAAAAAAAAAAAAAAGGTTCTGTTTGGAAAATGTTAAATGAAAACTGGCTTTAGATCATCCAAATCAAAAGATGAATCAGAAAGCTAAATATACTATTCAATTTGATAATTCTTTTTTTTTGGGGGGGGTCCGGTCGTAGGGCCTGAACTCTAGACCTGGGCACTGAGCTCTTCAGCTCAAGGCTAGCGCTCTACCACTTGAGCCACAGTGCCACTTCCGGGTTTTTTCTTTTTGCTAATGTGGTGCTGAGGAATCAAACCCAGGGCTTCATGCATGCAAGACAAGCACTCTACCACTGAGCCACCTTCCCAGACCCTCAATTTGATAATTCTTGTGAGGGGTCTCCTGCTCTGACATGCTCTGACACCAACATCTCTGTGCGATGTTTTCAGTCTGTAGAAAGGTATCAAATGATGGGAAAATAAAATTCCACACACCCAGTATTATTTCACATTTTTTTTACTAAAAGAATAAACTTTTATTAAGCGCTGTAAGTTTCTTTCCATCAGCATTAACAGAACAACAGACCAAATTCCATCACAGAACAACTCCAGAGACATTCTCATTCCTTTCTGAAACATTTTCATTAACTTCTGCAGTTTCCCCAAAGAAGCATCCATTCAAACTTACATTAATAAACTATGGAGCTTTTGTGGTGAGGTGGGCCAAAAAAGGCAGGGAATTTGGAATCTGGGAGTGGGAAAGAGAAATACGTATTATCCATCCACTAAACACACTGTCAAGAGCACAGGAGAAGAGATAGTAACACAGGAAAAAAAACAATGAAAGAATTTACTTTTGTCATTAACATTATTTACCAGGGAGCACTAAAAATCACTGACTTTTTGCAGTTAAAGTTTCTTTATCTAGTGTGTTAGTCTAATAATAGAATAAAATAAAAGGTAGGAGGGGAAATGCCTTCTGGGAAGTCATTAAAATGAAGTCATCAGATTTGGCAGGGTTATGAGATTAATAAAATCTGAAATATTCAGTTTGCTTCATTTACATGAAATTCACTAGCCATTAGTTACTACCAACACAGATGAAAACAGCATTTATAAAAAGTACAGGGGCAATGGCAAAAGCTGAAATGGGCACCCTAGCACAGGGGATGTTTTGTTTTGTTTTTAACTTGGTGAAGATGATTTTGTTTTTTAAAAAAGACAGTTGTTTTTGAACACCAAAATAGTCTTGGACAATATTGAAGGTAACCAGCAGTAATAGGGAAATAGGTGCACTGAGCGGCCGTCTACCTGCACCAGCAGACTACTGCAATAAGCGAAGGGGAAAGAGCAAGTCAAATAAGATGCCAAAGTCATGGGAGGGGAAAATATAGGGCAAATACAATGGAATAGTGAAAACTTACCCCCCACCCAACCCCAAGCATATTTAGGAAATATGCACCCGGAAGTGAACAAGTATGATTAAACCTTAGTAGAATTACACTAACTACTTAACTGTGGTCTACTTGTATTGTCCTTTCAAAGGAGTATGTGTGTGGGGGGGGGGGTCTTAGAGGCTGAAATGGTGGCACTGGTATGCCCACAGGAGCCTTCTAAGATTCCAAAGGACTGGCTCATCATAACCAAAAAGCTACTCCCATATTCTTTCTACCCTACCTAAGCATTCCTGCCCCCACCACCCACCTTAACCACCCACCCTAATGCCTTGTCTGGCTGTTTTGCTCTGATTAAAAGATAGTAATGTGACTTGGCCAACAATGTCAGAAAATCAAGATGGAGACAAATCAAATGTCCCTAACCAAAATAAGTACCAGTTTTTGGGCTTTAGTTTATTTAAAATTCTACTGGGTCAGAATGAAAATGATACAGATGAGCAGAAGTCTGTTGTCAGGTCTGGTCCAGACCAGACTGTCCAGAATGACCCAAAGACATGCTAGCAGAAATTAAGATCTGCAACCCCTTGGGGATCAGTGGCCATACACAACCAGTGTGTTTTAGCTTGTGGCCATACAAAGTGAAGGGGTCATTTATGGGGTTTCCCACATGATTTTGTTTGAAAGTGGCCACATCCCAGTCAGAAATGGAACCTCAGATAAAGGATGAGAGTCTCTCCAAGTGGCACAGCAAATATCAGTTAGACCTTCTCTTCCCTAATTTGTCCTCTGCTTAGAAAAAAGTTTGTTTTCCAGTAATCAGCCTTAGCTTTGTGGCTTTTATTCATGTGTTTTGGTATATGAATTTAAATTTGGGGATATGGCCCTTCATAGTTCTTTCTTTCAATCTTTTAAACCCCAAATACTGAATACAAATAAAAAATCAGAGTTGGAGGTGAATCACTTATTTCACCCTAGGTCAAGCTAAGGTAAAAGTCAAGGTGTGTGGGAGGGAAACAAGCAAGCTTTTTGGTAAACTGGAATCATCCCTGTGAAAGAAGCAGTTTTACTTCTCACAGTGAATGCCTACAAACTAAGAATCTTAATGCTGTGAGTTAACAATACTGGCACCCGACTATGTCAGATACATTCAAGATGCATGGAAACAGCAACTGAAAAGAGACCTTACATTTAACTCCAAATACTTTCTATTCAATATATATCCATATGTGTATAACCATTCTCTCACAGTTTAGTGATTCTGGTTACTTTTAGAGTTCCAAAGGTTCATCTCTCTGTGGCACATAAAGAAAATTCCAAGCCATCTCAATTTACTGAGTCCCCTCCCTTGCTGAATCTAAAAGTCCTAACCTTTAAGATGTTGTGAAAAGTTAGGAAGGTCCAAGAGGGATCAAATTGGGAGCTCATTCGAAAGAGAAAGTTGTCATATACTTTTTCCTGCTTACATATGGCTAAGTGTATACTTTTGTCATCCTTCTTAGGTTTATGTAAGAAGTATTTGGGCAGGTGGCAAGGCGTTCTAGGGCTCCTTCCCCTGCAAATACTGGGTTCATTTAAACTGGGCCAGACTAGAATTAAATAGCCGGACAGTTTTCAGTTTCTTGAGATACAGTCATTGTAAGTGAGCAGTTAGCAAACAGCCTTCTGGTTGTCTGGGAAAAAAAATCACCAAGGATCTGCTGCGGGTTAAGGTGCATGGGTTATTTTCTTTTTCAAAAAGAGAACCCTGCTAGAAGTCTAGTCAGTTGTATTCCTGTAGAAATGGTACTTCTTGGGCAATAATATCATAAAGCCCAAAAGAAAGTATGTGAGGCTGAAGCCTCACTTCCTGAATGAAGATATAATGCTTATCTGTTGCAGCCATGTTTCCATCCCTCATACTAGGGCTTCCCAAGGAGGGAAACTGGAAATGCAAGGTTGTTTCAAGATTATTTCCAGCAAGGAGGAATAGCCTCTTTATCCTGGACAGATCTTGGCCACACAGGGCCGAGAATCTTTTACAAAGTATTTTTCAAGGCCGAGGCTAGTGTCCTCTGAAGTCTTCCTTGCAAAGCAAATGAAAAGATCCGGTAGTCAAAATGTCAATGAACAAATGAAACAATCTAGGATGTAAAATCAACTTGTCAAATTTCCTCACACTTCCCTACCCCATCTTTCCAATGCTAGCTCTCCCTCCAGGGACTCATGTCAACCAATTCTCACCTGATCCAATTTGATCCTGGAGTTCCACAAGAAATTTCTTCCAAAATTGGCTGAAAGCCCTTTCTAATAGTAATCACCTCCCATCCCCGTTTCCTTTCCAAACCTTCATAAAGAAATGTCAAACTCTTCCCAATCACATTTCAACCTCCCTTTTTCAGTATATGGGATGTGAGGGCTCTGTTCAAAGTGAAGCTTGTAACAACCCAAGTGTTTGTTGTTCTGAACAGACAATCTCTGGAAAGTGCTTTGTGTCTGATTTAGAGTAGCCCATCTTCTTATAATTGTGATGGGCAGTGACTTAGTAAGGATTTCAGATTTAAAGTGTGATCTTTTAAACCCACCACTCCATAGCAGTGGAAGCATTTCTGGGAAATTCAGTAAATCCTCTGGGAAATCACCATGTAGGTATGCATGTGTATACATATACATATACACACACATTTATATATATATAAAATATGTATAGATAAATAGATCTGTCTCTTTATATAAAGGGTATGTGTATGCATACAGATACACACATTCTCATATATATATATATATATATACACACACACACCCATACACACACCCATACACACATAACACACACATACACACTGAGTCTTTTGAGTCCCTTTTGCACTCAGTTTCATAACATTGATTCTTACCCCTTTCAGGGTGTGGGCAGCAGAGAGTGGGTGAACTGCACCATATCTTCTATTTTACAAACAATGCACTGGTTGAGAGGCAGGAAAAATCTGCCCAGTACTTTTCTGACTCACTTGAATCTCCCAGTACAAAGGCCATTGGTAGTTTGTTTTTTTGTTTTTTAAAAAAAGTATAAAATAAAACACAAAATAAAATAACCAATACTACTCACTGCCCTGAAAACATCTACCTATCTGATTGTCAGGCCAGAGCTAGAGGTGGCATACAAAATCCTGGAGTAGATGAGTTAGAAAAAAAAAAGAATGAAGGGGCTGGGAAGGTGGCTCAGTGGTAGAGCGCTTGCCTTGCATGCATGAGGCCCTGGGTTCAAATCCTCAGCACCACATAAGCAAAAAGAAAAAAGCCGGAAGTGGTGCTGTGGCTCAAGTGGTAGAGCGCTAGCCTTGAGCTGAAGAGCTGAGGGACAGTGCCCAGGCCCAGAGTTCAGGCCCCATGACTGGACCAAAAAAAAGAAAAAAAGAATGAAGAGGAGGTGGATACAGATCTTATATCAAGGCCTCCCCATCACCTCATAAAGAAAAAAAAATCAGGAAGCCATAGACAGTTGTCCCCTCAATCCCATATTTATCACACAAGTGTGTAAATGACTATAATGTTAAACACTTAGAGAAACAAAGCTGGAATTTTACGATAGGACTTTATGTGTTAACCCTTGCTTTCTTTCTGACAGTTACTGCCTTACTAGACTCCCAGTGGAGATAAAGTGAATACTGGTGCGATAGATTCAATTTAAGAATTAGAGCTAGTCTTGTTGCTATTCATCTTTAAACAGAAATTTCCCAGCTTTCGAAGTCTGGAGCCCCAGAGAAAAAAATATGGAAGGGGAAAATGTGTATACAATAGGACATCCCATGAAAATCCTGGACAAATCAAGGGTGAGCATTTATAGCCTCCTCTAACTTGGGCCTCCAATCAGAAAAGTACAGTTTTCCCCTCTTCCTAACTGGTAAGACTATGTTCAGCTTGTTAGTCCTCTAGTCCTCTTTCCCGTGTGCTACCGTTTCTAGCTTTTGCTCTTGTAAGTGGTTCTTCTCTCCATTCTTCACAGGGAAGCAGCGGTTACCATTATCACATACATTGCTGTCTCTGGATAAGGCACACTGTGAAGGAGCTGGAAGACGATCATTTTTCTCTTCCTTAATCAATGTGCCATTGTTTCCATTTATCTGGGAGTGGGATCGACCTTGATGAAGCTCTAGAGATTTAGAAATTCCATCTGCAGAGCCCTGGTTAAACAAAAACAAAAAACAAAAACAAAAACCAGAGATGTTCAGATGAAATGAAAATCCCAAACTAGCTGGCCCTTCCCAAGCATGTTCATGAGCTAGCCTGAGGAAGCTGCTTCACTTCTTCAGAAATACTATCTAATATATTTGGATTCTATCTTGCCTGAGAAGTTAGGATATAGCAAATGGATCCAGTGATGAGACAATAATGACACAGCTACTACTTAGAAAGCTTTATATTTTTCTAACATTTATATGACCTAACTGGCAAATATTATGATGTTCCATTTACAGATGAGGAAGCTATGGCTTAGGAAGATCAAGCTAACTTGCTCAAGATATAAAGTAATGGAGTCAGGATTCTACTCCAGGTGAGTCAGCCTCTGTTCTCTTAACTGCCATGAAATACTGACCAATGCTGGCAATTGGATGAGTGAATGAAAGGAAAGAAAAAAGCCCAGATCTTCGCATGACATTTCACAGAACTCTTATAACTGAAAAGCAATCAGATGCCAGTGGCTCCTGCCTGTAATCCTAGCTCCTCAGGAGGGTCTGAGGATAATGGTTCAAAGCTAGCTTGGGCAGGAAGAGTCTCTGAGACTCTTATCTACATCACCAAAAAAGCTACAAGTGGAGCTGTGGCTCAAGTGGTAATGTGCTAGCCATGACTAAAAAAAGTCTCAAGGACAGTGCTCAGACTCTGAGTTCAAGTCTCAGGACCAGTACAACAAAAGCCAAGCCAAGCAAGCAATCTTTGTTTCTCATGTAATCTCAGGAATGTGAGTGCTATTTTGAATGACATGACCTGTCTTATCAAGCAGTGAAGTACCAACTCTTGATCAATATTATTAGAAATTTTGACAGATTCTGATTTCTAATGGTAATACTACATTACTACTATTCTATTATTTATTTTAACTCTTGGTTGGTACTCTAGCACTGGAGCCATGCACTTCCAGTACATATTGTTCATTTTATTTACTTATTTTGTGCTGGTACTGGGGCTTGAACTCAGGCCTGGGTGCTGTCCTTGAGCTTTTTTGCCCAAGGCTGGTGCTCTGCTGCTTGAGCCACAGCTCCACTTCCAGCTTTTTGGTGTGGTTAATTGGAGATAAGAGTCTCAGGGATTTTCCTGCCTGGACTGCCTTTGAACCACAATCCTCAGATCTCAGCTTCCTGAGTAAGCTAGGATTATAGGTGTGAGCCACTGGTGCCTGGCTATATATGGTGTTACAAATAAGACAATATGAGCTCAAAAAAGGCAAACCAATGTATCCTAGATCACTGACTTAATTCCAAAGGCCTTGTTCTTTCCAAAAAGATAAAATTGTTGTCAATTATAAATAATGACTACTAATTTTTATTGAGCATTTCCTAAGTTTCAGGCTCTGTGCAAAATACTTTACATATATTAGCTCATTTAATCCTCATACCTTGTAAAGTGGATACCACTGTCTCCATTTTACAGATAAGGAGAACACCACACAGAGAGGTTAAATAGCTTGCCGAGGTCACAAAACTGGTCAACAGCAGATCAGATGAAAAGCTAAATTATTTGGCTCCAAAGTCTGTACAATATAGGGCTTATTAGGAATTGTTGCCCAAGAACATTGGAAGTACAATGGAGCTAGTAAAAATCCAGACAATAGATGGAATTAGCCACCTGGGGGACTCAAAAAAGAAATAATAATAATATCATTATTTCAAGTAAATGACTTAGGAATTTGAGAACATATAAAATTCCAGGGGCCTAGGAATAATCTCAGAAAGACCAGCACTACAGTGTAAGGACATTTGATATGCTGGAACAATTCATCTTTTCAGACTCAGTAGACAAGGGTAGCCAAACAGAAAAAGGAGTCAGCAAGGCCGTTTGCTAGTGAGTGGCTCACACCTATAATCCTAGCTACTCAGGAGGCTGAGATCTAAGGATCAAGGTTCAAAGCCGGTCCAGGCAGGAAAGTCCTTGAGACTCATCTCTAATTCCACCAAAAAATTGGAAGTGGAGCTGTGGGTCAAGTGGTAGATCACTAGCCTTGAGCAAAAAAACAAAATGAACAACAACAACAAAAAACAAAACAAAACAAAAAACCTCAGGGACAGTTCCCAGGCCTAGAGTTCAAGCCCTGGGACTGGCAAAAACAATCAGGAAAAAGAATACAAATAAACAAATAAAAATTTATGGAGGAAGGGAAAAAAACAAATTGTTTAAATAGGGATACAGGTGGACCCATTGCAACAATGAGATGTACAAAATACTATGCTGAAAACCAACTTTACCACTTTGGCGGGGAGAGGAGAGGAATATAGTCATGGAGATGGGAGGGCAGGGATGGTAGGGGAAAAACAAAGGAGGA
>NW_012267437.1:198550-209492 GCF_000151885.1 Dipodomys ordii
AGGAATGTAGGTGGAGGTGGGAGGGAAGGGATGGTAGGGGAAAAACAAAGGAGGAGGCAACAATGCTTGATAAGAAATGTACTCATTACCTTGCTCATGTGATTGTAACCCCTCTGTACGGTATTTTCACAATGAAAAAACTTATTAAAAATTTATGGTATATTGTGTTTACTTTTTTTCCTCTTTTTACTGGCATATATTAATTGTACAAAGGTATTTCATTGTGATATTTTAATACATGCACACTTAGTATTTTTCAATAACTCTTAACAATACATGAGCTTATCAAAACCATATGAATACCCTGTTAGGTACTAATTACTCTGTTTTACTTATTTATTTATTTTTTTGGTCCGGTCGTGGGGCCTGAACTCTGGGCCTGAGCGCTGTCCCTCAGCTCTTCAGCTCAAGGCCAGTGCTCTACCACTTGAACCACAGCACCACTTCCGGCTTTTTTGTTTTTGCTTATGTGGTGCTGAGGAATCGAACCTAGGGCCTCATGCATGCAAGGCAAGCGCTCTAACACTGAGCCACCTTCCCAGCCCTGATTACTCTGTTTTAAATGGGAAGAAACTCAGGTTCAGAAGAATGAGGGTTTTGCCCTAAATTATCTACAGCCTGAGCTAACTAATTCCATAGCCCTGCACCGCGTAGATTCCAATATAGTTAACAACTCTCACTGCTAGAGACAAGAGTCAGACCCATGTCTGACTGAGTACACATAATTTTAAACATCACTGCCAGTTTTCTTTCTCTTAGACCAAGTCACAAAGGGCCTAGTATCAGAAGTCTGCTTGAAATTGCAACAATGATGTCACTGTTTATTGAGGTCTTTTTTGGTTTAAGATGGGTTTCACTATGTAGCCCAGACTTCAAACTCATGATCCTCCTACCTCAGCATGCTGTATCCTGAGGATTACAGGTGTATGCCACAAGATCAGCCAATTTACTGAGTTCTTACTACATGCCAGACACAACATGTTCTAAACTACATTATTTGCAGTGTCTCATTAAATCATTACAAAACCTATGAAGTACATATTACTCCTCCTATCTTATGGATAAGAAAAAGGGAAATCTTTCTCTTAACTAGAATTGCTGTGGGTAACTATTATCTACTCTAGGGAAACTCTTGCATTGATTTTGTTTTAATCTAATATGTATTTCCTGAACACAGCTCCCGCTGCCTACTTGCTGATTTTTGTTGTTGTTGATCGTGGGGCTTGAACTCTGGGCCTGGGCCCTGTCCCTGAGCTCTTCAGCTCAAGGCTAGCGTTCTACCATTTGAGCCACAGCACCACTTCCGGTTTTCTGGAGATAAGAGTTTCACAGACTTTCCTGTCTGGGCTGGCTTCGAACTGAGATAGATACTCATATCTCAGCCTCCTAAGTAGCTAGGATTACAGGTGTGAGCCACTGGTGCCTGACTGATTTCTTTTTTTGCTGTTTTTAGAGCTTGAAATCTGGGCCTGGGCTCTGTTCCTGAGCTTGTGTGCTCAAGGAGGGTGGTCTACCACTTGAGCCACATCCCCACTTCTGGATTTTTGTGATTAATTGGAGATAAGAGTATCATGAGGCTGGAAATATGGGCTAGTGGTAGAGTGCTTGCCTAGCATGCATGAAGCCCTGTGTTTGACTCCTTAGTACCACATAAACAGAAAAAGCCAGAAGTGGCACTGTGGCTCAAGTGGTAGAGTGGCAGCCTTGAGCAAAAGAAGCTCTGGGACAGTGATCAGGCCCTGAGTTCAGGCCCCAGGGCTGGCAAAAAAAGTCTCATGAATTTTCCTGCCCAGGCTGGCTTTGGTATTTGATCCTTAGATCTCAGTCACCTGAGTAGCTAGGATTACAGGAATGAGTCACAGGTGCCAGACTTCGTAAGCATTTCTTATGATCAAAAATCAGTACTTATATCTTATTCCCTTCCTTTTCCCTTTAAGACCCCCAGTCATAATCACATAGCTATTTCTGTGATATTGGGTAGTGTGAGTCAACCAGAGCGATGGATCTATTCTTTTTTGTACTAAAAATAGGTTTTTCAGACTATATGCCTGATGATCAGACCCTGAGTCATAGTGAATTCACAAAGGCTGTGACACTTTATGGGAACTTTACTGGATGACTAGTTTTTTTTCTGGACATAATACTTTTTATCTTATTGAAAAGTTCTGGGAAGGTTTAAAAAACATCCAAACTCACTGGCTTTGGAATTCATTAAAAAATGTTTTGTGTTTTTCCACTTTGGGCTCAAAATAACACTAAAGGAAACTTGTATTTATGATTAAGAACTAATAACAAAATTATTAGTGGAAGAGGCCTTGGCAGAAAGCAGGCACTTAAGAAACATTAGCTCTAAATATAGTATAAGGATAGTAGCACTTTAAATCTGGCACAAGATATTTTTATTTGTTTGATGGCACTAGGGATCAACTCTGGGATTTATGTACACCATACAAGCACTACAACCGACATATGACAATAGCCTCAGTATATGATTTTGCATAGTTCATCCAGGTGCTGTGGGCTCCTGCCTGTAATCCTAGCTACTCAGGGGGCTGAGATCTGAGGATCACAGTCCAAAGCTAGCCCAAGCAGGGAAGTCCATGAGACTCTTATCTCCAATTAATCACCAGAAAATCAGAAGTGGAGTTTGTGGCTCAAGCAGAAGAGTGCTAGCCATGAACAAAAACCCTTAGAGACAGTGCCCAGGCCCCAAGTTTAAGCCCCAGGACTGGCGTGCATGCACGTTTATGGGCATGCGTGTGCACGCACGCACGCACGCACGCACACACACAAGCGAATAGTTTTTACCGGGGGACTGGTGGCTCATGTCTATAGTCCTAACTACTCAGGAGGCTGAGATCCAGAGGATCCTGATTTTTGGCTAGTCTTTGCAGAAAAGTCTGAGAGACTCTCTTCAAAATAACCAGCATGGAAGTATGGCTATAGTAGTAGAGCACCAGTCAAACAAGCAAGCCCAGGGAGTGGGAAGTCTTGAAATCAACCATGATAACCGCATAATTTAAAAAGAATAGTTTCTCATTGTTTATATTTGGAGGTGGGGCATGTCTAATGAGGAACAAGGACCCATAGGAACTATGATACAATCAAGACAAGAAGAAAATGAAGATCTGAGTTGTTAAGACTAAGCAGAATGACAATGCCTCCCTCCCACATATTCTGCAAAGCATAAGTCCAATTTTCTAAGCATCTTTGTTGCTGGCCTTTCTCTTTAGAAGCTCAGCCAGGGCTGGGAAGGTGGCTCAGTGGTACAGTGCTTGCCTTGCATGCTTGAGGCCCTGGGTTCGATTCCTCAGCACCCCAGAAGCAGAAAAAAAAAGCCGGAAGTGGTGCTGTGGCTCAAGTGGTAGAGCGCTAGCCTTGAGCTGAAGAGCTGAGGGACAGCACCCAGGCCCAGAGTTCAGGCCCCACGACCGGACCAAAAAAAAAAAAAAAAAGAAGCAGCTCAACCAGGCTGCAGACATTCTGTTAGCTTCACTCTGACCTCTTTCTGGCTTTATGTAGCACATACTATGCAAGGCAAGGTCTTCAGGGCATGTGTCTCATTTCTATCTTGTTGTCTTACTTAGAGAAAAGGCCAAGCCTCTGTAGCCCTGAAGGAAAAGTTTTAGATGACTAACCCTCACCAGACCTCACTGCTGGAGAGGAGAGGAATGAAGTTTAATGCCTACACAAGGTGAGAAAGCTGCTTCCCATCAGCAGTTCAGGTTTTTATGCCTCAGGTGATCTCTCACGATTTAGCTACAAGGTGCAAGATTTATCAAACAGAGGCTGAGATCTGAAGATCAAGGTTCCAAACCAGCCTAGGCAGGAAAGTCCATGAGACTGTTATCACTAATTAACCACCAAAAAGCCAGAAGCGGAGCTGTGGCTCAAGTGGTAGAGCATTAGCCTTGAGCAAAAAACGTTCAGGGACAGGACTTAGGTCCAAAGTTCAAGCCCCAGGACTGGTGCATGCATGTGTGTGCGCACGCGCACACACACACACACACACACACACACACATGCATGTGTGTGCGCACGCACGCACACACACACACACACACACACACACACACACACACACACACACACACAGCCACGGAAGCAAGATAATTTCAAGAGAGGTACTTACTATAGCTGGGCCTTGGTGGCTCACGCCTCTAATCATAGCTACTCAGGAGGCTAAGATCTGAGGATTATAGTTTGAAGCCAGCCTAGGTAGGAAAGTCCACAAGACTCTTATCTCCAATTAACCACCAGAGAACAGGAACTGGAGGTGTGGCTCAAAGTGGTAGAGTGCTAGCCTTGAGCACAAGAGCTCAGGGAAAGCACCCAAGCCCTGATTTCAATCCCCACAACTGACAAAAAAAAAGAGGTACTTACTTGTTTACTTCCTTTTTTGTGTCCTTTGGGCCCTCTACCACTTGGTTCTTTTCCATGCCTTTAATAAGTGGAAGGAAAGGTGATAATGAGAAACACAGAAAGCTCATATCCCCCTTTTTATTCTGGTATCTACTCATCTCTAGGAAGTTGGCCCTGTTAAGTGAGATGCCCCTCCTTAGTGTTGACTACTCTCAACCTCTGTTATATTGAATATATATTCCCTGTTATATTGAATTGTTTTGTTTCCCATATTCTCCTTCATTATGAAAATTCTTTCTTCGAGGCAGGGTTATTATTGTTTGTTAAACCAAGTTGAAAACTGGTTAAGGCTCCTGAACAGGATTCAACAGCTGGGCATTTTCCCAGGGACATCTTGACTGATACCAGCTCATACAAACCTATTTGAATACATACATACCCTTTTCCAGGCCCACCAACAGAAACCACCTGCATGCCAAAGGATCCTCGACCTCTGGAGGATCTGCTGCCAGCCCACTGGCCCACCACCATCCCAGCAATCTCTAGTTTTCCTCCTTGAGGAGGGATTGGATGGAGACCTAGCAATACAGAAAGGAAAGAACAAATGAATGGGAAGTGTAGGATAGAACAAGAGGTTGAGCAAAAGATCCTACAACCTACTTACTCTTTTTCTGTGCCAGTCCTGGGGCTAGAACTCAAGGCCCAGGCCCTGTCCCTGAGCTTCTTTTGCTCAAGGTTAGCACTCTACCGCTTGAGCCACAGTGCCACTTCTGGCTTTTTGGTGCTTAATTGGAGATAGGAGTCTCACAGACTTTCCTGCCCGGGCTGGCTTTGAACCATGATTCTTAGATCTCAGCCTTCTAAGTAGCTAGGATTATAGGCATGAGACACTGGCACCCTACTCTACTTATGCTTATTTCTACTTATCTTTGATAAGAAGACTTTGTGATAGTAAGGGGCTGTGATAAGAAAATATAGGGAGAGAGATCTATACACACACATACTTTAGTAACTGAGTTGTGAGGGATTCATTTTTCAAATAAAGATCTGTCACAGTAGGAATCAGTATTGCTTTTTTATTTTATTTTCTTTAGGCTTGTAATGGGGTTTGAACTCAGGGCTTCAACTTGTTTGCTCAGTGTTTTGGCTCATGGCTGGTGCTCTACTACTTAAGCCACACCTCAAGTTCTGGCATTTTGCTAGTAAATTGGAGGTAAGAATCTCTCAGATGTATCTGCCCAAGTTGGCTTCAGAGGTTCTCAAATCTTAAGTCTCCTGAGTAGCTAGGATATAGCCTCACACTTTTCTTTTTTTTTTCTTTTGTCGGTTGTGGGGCTTGAACTCTGGGCCTAGATGCTGTCCCTCAGCTGTTCAGCTCAAGGCTAGTGCTCTACCACTTGAGCCACAGCGCCACTTCTGGCTTTTTTGGCTTATGTGGTGCTGAGGAATCAAACCCAGGGCCTCATGCATGTGAGGCAAGCACTGTACCACTGAGCCACCTTCCCAGCCCCTCAGACATTTCTTGAGAAAATGAATTATATTTCTTGTGGTTTGGGACATTTAATTATTTAATTTATTTAAGAAATTTTTGCTTCAGGTTGAAAATGTGGCTCAGTGGTAGAGTGCTTACCTGGTATGCAGGAAGCCCTGGGTTTGGTTCCTCAGTACCACATAAACAGAAAACGCCCAAAGTGGCTCTGTGGCTCAAGTGGTAGAGCGCTAGCCTTGAGTTAAAGAAGCTCAGGGCCAGTGCCCAAGCCCTGAGTTCAAGCCCCAGGACTGGCAAAAAAAAAAGCCAAAGTTGGGGTTGATGGCATAGTTCACTTGGTACAGTGCTAGCCAATAAGCAAAAGTATCAGGTACAGAGTTTGATTCCTAATCTCTGACCAAAAATAGAAAGAAAAAGCTAACTATCTGCAATTCATTTAACAGGTTGCTAGAAATGAGACCTTTGTTTATATAAAAGTGAGAGACCTAGCCAGGTGCCAGTAGCTCACACCTATAATCTTAGCTACTAAGGAGGCTGAGATCTGAGGACTGTGGTTTGAAGCTAGCCCAAACAGGAAAGTCTGTGAGACTCTTTTCTCCAAGTAATCACCAAACAGCCAGAAGTGAAGCTGTGGCTCAATTGGAGTGTTAGCCTTGAGGGACAGTGCCCAGCACTGGCACACATGAAATAAATAAGTAAGTAAAAAAATAAATAAGTAAGCAAGCAAACAAATGAATAAATTGAAATCTAAGGAGCTAGGAACTAGTCTCCTAAGAGGGACAAGAAAAACGTACTTGACAATCTTATTGTATCCTCTGAGGAGGCAGGATGCTCTTGTGAGCCACCAGTAACTGAAGTACCACTGGTACTGGGGCAATGGGGAGGACCTTCCAGGAATGTGGCATTAATCAAAGTGACTAGTGAGACTTATATAATAAAATAAACACAGAAAATCAAATGAGAGATGTATTTTTGTCACCTTAAAGGTATAGAATGGCTGGCTCCTTCATTTGTAAAACTAGACCATTATTTGAATCAACAAAGGGTTATATTGGAGCTAACTTTCATACTGCTCATGAAAGCCAATACTTAAACTAAATATCCATGCTGAATTCTGTGACTTTAAGACTAATGTCAACTTCTAGCTTTCATATTTTTATAGAGGAGCAATAGATAGCACACACTTTCATCCATAGCAATGATACACGTACCTGGTCATAGAGTTTTGCTATTTCATGTGAAAATGTCCCCACTAAAATATCTAGCTTCACCAGGCACTGGTGGCTCACACCTGTAATACTAGCTACTCAGGAGGCTGAGATGTGAAGATTGTGGTTCGAATCCATCCCAGGCAGGAAAGACCATGGGACTTATCTCCAATTTATCACCAGAAAACTGGAAGTGGATCCATGGCTCAAAGTAGTAGAGCATTAGCCTTGAGCAAAAAAGCTCAGAGACAGTGTCCAGGCCCTAAGTTCAAGCCCCATGACCAACAAAGAAAAAAATATAGCCAGCTTCAGGGTTGGAGATACAGCTTAGTGGTAGAACATTTCGCTGCCTAGCACATACAAGGTCTTGGATTCTATCCCCAGCACCACACAAAAAATATTCTTGTTTAGGGCTGGGAAGGTGGCTCAGTGGTAGAGTGTTTACCTTGCATGCTTGAGGCCCTGGGTTCAATTCATCAGCACCACATAAGCAAAAAGCCAGAAGTGGCACTGTGGCTCAAGTGGTAGAGCACTAGCCTTGAGCTGAAGAGCTGAGGGACAGCGCCCAGGCCCAGAGTTCAGGCCCCATGACCGGACCCAAAATTAAAAAAAAAATTAAAAATAAATAAATAAATAAAAATATTCTTGTTTAACCAGGTTATATGTTGTTTGAAGTATCAAAATCAGTATCTGAGTTACCTAGGCATGTTTATCTATTCCTTAATAAGAGGCAGCCCAAAGAGATGATATTGTCCAAAACTAAATGTACTCATTACCTGGCTTATGAAATTATAAGCCCTCTGTATATCATCTTTACAACAACAATAAAAATATTATCAAAAACAGCACATCAGGCTGTCTCCATAATTTAGACATATGTGTGTGTATATAGAGGTATTCGTGTGAAGATTTCTTCACTAAATTGCTATTCCTTTGGGGAACATGAACATGATGTTTCTCTCGATGCTTCTGGAGTCGAAGAAAGGAAATGTGTCAAATCTATCCCCAGAGTAAATAAGGCTACATCAAACCACCAGCATCTTCCAACACTGGCCTTCACTCCCACTATACTACCATTTTTTTTTTGGCCAGTGCTGTGGCTTGAACTCTGGGCCTGAGCACTGTCCCTGAGCTGCATTTGTTCAAGGTTAGCACTCTACCTACCACTTGAGCCATAGCACCACTTCTGGCTTTTTTTCTGAGAAGTTTATTGGAGACTAAGAGTCTCACAGACTTTCCTACCTGGGCTTTCTTGCCCAGGCTGACTTCAAACCATGATCCTCAGTTCTCAGCTTCCTGAACAGCTAGGATTACAGGCATGAACCCATAATGGGCGCCCAGCCCCATTGCCCTTCTTATAATCTCCTATGGGCAATTATCTATAAGAAATGAATAAAATAAGATCCAGCTCACATGAATTATTGTTCTCAAAATGATGATGTAACACCTATCTTTTTCATGAGTCTAGATACCACAATTTGGGTTTTGGTAAGAGTCACATTGCTGGGACCCGAACAACTCTACAGAAAGTACTAGGAATTTGATGATCTTTCTTTTTTCTCAAGCTATCGCCTTCTATCACAATGAGCTACTCTTCAAACTACCACAACATAGCATAGAATATAAATGAGATAAAAATGAATATAAAACTAGAGATTCGTCTGATGTTGGTGGCTCATGCCTGTAATCCTAGCTACTTCAGAGGCCGAGATCTGAGGATCAGGGTCCAAAGCTAGCCTGGGCAAGGAAAGTCTGTGAGAATCTTTTCTCCAATTAACCATCAGCACACCGATGTGGAGCCATGGTTCAAAGTGGTAGAGTGCTGGCCTTGAGCAAAAGGGCTCAGGGAAGCACCCAGTCCCCAAGTTCAAGCTGCACAACTGACAAAAAATAAACAACCAAACAAAAAAAATCCTAGAGATTCTGTAACTGGCGAGTACTGGGTAGGTAATTAAGAATTAAATTAGAAGCCAAGCACCAGTGGCTCATGCCTATAATCCAAGATATTCTGAAGGCTGAGATCTAAAGATCCCAGTTCAAAGCTACCCCAGCCAGATAAACTTGAAAGATTTATCTTCAATGAACAAGCAAAGCACTGGAAGTGAAGGTGTGGCTCCAGTGGCAGAGTGCCAGCCTTGAGCAAAAAAGCTAAGAAAGAGCATGAGGCCCTGAGTTCAAACCGCAATATTCTTACCAAAAAAACCCACAACAAAATTAGATGGCAAATACATTATTCTTAAGTACTGACCTGCAAACCCCCTGCTTCTTGCTTGAGGAGGAGGTGGCATTGAGCCCATGGCTCGGGAATAAAGTGAAACCGGGTAGAGAGATGGTACCATGGGTGGTACAAAAGTCGGTGATGGAAGAAGAGCAGAAGGTGGTGGATGATTCATGTTGACTCCTTCAAGGATACTCTGCCTCATCTTTTCTACTTTGGTTGCCAGGTCAGCCTTTGAAAGAAAAGAGCACAATAACCACATCTGCTATTTTTCAAACTTTTCCCATGTGTCAGGTACTCTAGGTGCAATTTTCCATTCTATTTCCCCTTAAGAGAACTGAATATGAGGGCTGGGAAGGTGGCTCAGTGGTAGAGTGCTTGCCTTACATGCATGAGGCCCTGGGTTCAATTCCTCAGCACTACATAAGCAGAAAAAGCCAGAAATGGTGCTGTGGCTCAAGTGGTAGACTGCTAGCCCTTAGCTGAAGAGCTGAGGGACAGTGCCCAGGCCCAGAGTTCAGACCCCATGACTGACCCCCGCCCCCCAAAAAGAGAATTGAATATAGAGTTCAATGATGTCAGATTACATGCATAGGAAGGCTTCTGGAAAGGAAGCTGTCAGCTCCATGCATGAAACCACATCACGGTCAAGATTAGTTCCTGTTAAGGCCTACAGGACACAATAACCAAGTCAATGCAAATGGAATAAGGATATACTGATGGTTGATGAAAAAACTGGCAATAAGTAAGGCAATTTTTTTAAAGGAGAGGGAAGAAATTAGCTAAAAAAGAACAAGACCCTGATATATACAAAGCCTTTTAACCTCTGCCCCCAAATACCCAGGATTGGAGACCTTGAGTTTCTGACAGGATAAGTAAGTACCTCCATTTCAGAAGTGAACACAATTCTTCTCTAAAGTGCAGGATTGTAAATATTTAAAGTTTTGCAAACCACATTGTCTCTGCTACAATTATTCTATGCTAATTGTAACATAAGAGAAGTCACAGGAATATGCAAATGGATAAATGTGGCTGTACTGCAATAAAATTTTATTTATCAAAACAGAAAATAGCATGCATTACAAAAAGGAGGGTTGCTGAAACTAGTATGCCACACCTTGTTATAAGAGTGACTAAAGTTTTCCTTTCTTGCTTTCCCCCAGGTTTGCAAGTTTTTACTGCAATAAATTCCTTTGTTTCTATGTTGTCATCAATTTTATTTACTTTCTTCCATTTCGTTCTTCTGTGCATGGGTGTGTGTGTGTGTGTGTGTGTGTGTGTGTGTGTGTGTGTGTGTGCCAGTACTGGTACTTGAACTCACACTCTTACTTGGCTTTTTTTTTAATTGTGAAAATACCATACAGAGGGGTTATAATTACGTGGGTAAGGTAATGAGTACATTTCTTATCAAGCATTGTTGCCTCCTCCTTTGTTTCCCCTTCCCATCCCTTCCCATCTTCCACTCCCCCCCAAACTCCCAATGGCCAATGTTGTAAAGTTCGTTTTTCGACATAACGACTTGTATATCTCATTGTTGCAATGGGTCCACCTGTATCCATATTTAAACAATTTGCTTTTTTCCCTTCCCCTCCACAAATTATACCAACCTCAAATACAGTGAAAGCAGGGGTTAAACCATGGGGGAGGGACATACAAAGCAACAAA
>NW_012267437.1:210932-219289 GCF_000151885.1 Dipodomys ordii
GGGTTTTCAATTCTATTTCATTGGTCCTCAGGTCTGTTCTTGTGCCAGTACCAAGCTGTTTTGATTACTATAGCTTTGTAGTAGAGTTTGAAATTTGGTATTGATATTCCTCCAGCAATGTTCCTTCTGTTAAGGATTGTTTTTGCTATTCAGGGTCTTTTATTGTTTCATATGAATTTTTGGATTGCCTCTTCTATTTCCTTGAAGAATGAGCTTAGAATATTGATAGGTATTGCATTGAATTTGCAGATATTGGCTTTTTCTCATAAGTTTGGTGCTCTACCATTTGAACCACACCTTCACTTCTGGATTTTTGCTGGTTAACTACAGAAGAGTCTTGGGGATTTTTCTGCCAGGCTAGCTTTGAACTAGGATCATCAGATCTCAGCATCTCGAGGTTAAAATAAAAACAAAACACCTCTCATTGCTAGTGGCTCACACATGTAATCCTAGCTACTCAGGATCCTGAAATCTCAGATTCACAGTTCAAAGCCAGCCTGGGTGGAAAAGTCATTTACTCTTTTCTCCAATTAACCACCAAAAAGCTGTGGCTCGAATGGTATAATGCCAACTCTGAATGGAAAAAACCTAAGGAATAACACCCAGTTCCTGATACCCCAGTACTGGTTAAAAAGAAGAAGAAGAAGAAAAAAAAGAAACCGGTTCCAGAAGTGACTTATACTTTTTTTTTCTTTTTTTTTTTTAGTCAGTCATGAGACTGAATCTGGGCCTAGGTGTTGTCCCTCAGCTCTTTAGCTGAGTCAAGGCTAGTGCCCTACCACTTGAGCCACTTCCGGCTGTTTTCTTTTTGCTTATGTGGTGCTGGGGAATCGAACCCAGGGTCTCATTCATGCAAGGCAAGCGCTCTACCACTGAGCCACCTTCCCAGCCCCTACTTATACTTTTTGTAAAGAAAGGAAATTAGATCCTGAAAGTATTGCACTTGAAAAGAAATAGTCATCCTAAGGAAATAAATATGAAAACAAACCCTTTCCAACATATATAATTATCTATCTATCTATCTATCTATCTATCTATCTACGTTGTTGGTCGTGGGGCCTGAACTCTGGGCCTGGGCGCTGTCCCTCAGCTCTTCAGCTCAAGGCTAGCGCTCTACCACTTGAGCCACAGTGCCAGTTCCGGCTTTTTCTGCTTATGTGTTCTGAGGAGTCGAACCCAGGGCCTCATGCATTCAAGGCAAGCACTTTACCACTGAGCCACCTTCCCAGCCCCTCCAACAGATAATTTTATAACATGTACACAGCAGACTTGGGGATTTTGTGATCAAGATGATTTAAATTAAGTTCAGGTCAGACACATATTTCCCACTTCTGCTCCTCGCTATTTTAGCTCCTTTCTCCTCCCTGCCCATTCATTTACTCCCACAGCAGTAGTGGCTATCCAATATGTTGGTACCTGGCCATCACAGAGTTCAACCAGGGATACTCGTTCTCGACCTGCTTTAATGAGCTTGCTCTGGAACAGCTTGCCATCAAAGTAAATCCAGGGGCAACAATGTTCCCAAGGGACTGGCTGGCCACAGGCATCATTAGCAAATAGAGCTGTGTCAACGCCACTCATGAAGAGGGCAGCAAGCTGGATTCCTCGGGCATCTAGTTTCTCAATCTGAAAGTATGACAGAGGAGAAAATATTATTAAGAATGTACAAACAAAGAACTATAGATGAAACATCCCTAATCTGAAATCTTTTCTCCCCCTAGTACTGGAGATTGAACACAGTATACTTGCTAGGCAGGTAGTGAACCAGTTAAATCCTCTTGCTTTTAGTTATTTTTTCAGGAGGAGTGTCTTCTTGCCTGGGCTGACCTAGACTGATTCTTCTAACTTATGCCTCTTGCATAGCTAGAAGTGATAGGCATGTGTCACCATGAGCAGTGAAAAATCTGAAATATTTTGGAACATTGTATGCTCCAAAATCTGAAACTGTCTCAACACTGGCATGATATCAAAAGTGAAAAATTCCATACTTGGCCTCATATTGACTCTAAGCCAGGCATGGTGGCTCAAGCCTATAATCCTAGCTACTTGGGAGACAGAGATGGTTCCAGGCCAGCAGGGACATAATAGTTCATGAGATTCTATCTTAACTAATGGCTGGGTATAGTGGTGTGTGCTTGTCATCACCAGGTATAGCCCAGGCTAAAGGGAGACCTTACCTCAAAAGGAACCTATGCAAAAAAAGGAACCAATGCAATAAAGGACTAGAGGTGTGGCTCAAGTGGTAGAGCAGCTGCCTTGTGAGTGCAAGTATCTGAGTTCAATCCCCAGTATTGCCAGAAGAAAAAAGGGTTAATGATAATTTTACATATAATGGGGAAAAGTAGGAACAAAGTGACCAACATTATAATAATTAAATGATATATCCTGTGATAAAATATGTGCTAAAATTTTTTGGCACATAGAACATATGAAGTTCCTGCCCTAGCTTCCTGAGTGCTGGCATTATGAATGTGTGCTATTACATTTGGATAGATGCAAGTTTTCAAAATATTTTCAACCAGAGGTTAGTTGAATCTGCAGATGCAGAAAATTCAAGTAAAATTACACAAACAATATCTTAAATATTTAGAAGCACAATCCCTAGTACCACATACATACACATAAAAAGATTGAGAAAACAGCAAGATTTTCACAGTGGCATGTTAGACAGTTTAATAGGAAAAAAGTAAGTAATTGTAGTTCCTCTCCTAGGTGTGATCTGATGTAAGGAGCTACTCCAAGACCCAGTAATACTACATTTAGAACAGAAAGGAACAACTCATTATGTATATTATACACATGCATTATTTCTTTGGTTGAAATCCCTTAAAAGATTTTACAAGTCCTTGTGAGTGAGTGAGTGAGTGTGAGTGTGTGTGTGTGTTGCGGGCATGGAATATAAAGCCTTTTTACTTGTGTGTATTAGCACTAGGACTTGAACTCTGGGCCTGGGTGCTGTCCCTCAGCTCTTCAGCTCAATGCTAGAGCTCTACCACTTGGGCCAAGCACCACTTCCAGCTTTTTCTGTTTATGTGGTGCTGAGGAATCGAACCCAGGGCCTCATGCATGCAAGGCAAGCTCTCTAACACCTTCCCAGCCCCGAATCCCATGTATTTTAAGGCCACTTCTGGCCTTTTCTGTTTGTGTGGTACTGAGGAACTGAACCCAGGGCTTCATGCATGCTAGGCAAGCACTCCACCACTAAGCCACATTCCCAGCCCTCACCTTGCATTTTTTTTTTTGGTTCTGGTCATGGGGCCTGAGCTCTGGGCCTGGGCGCTGTCCCTCAGCTTTTCAGCTCAAGGCTAGTGCTCTACCACTTGAGCCACAGCGCCACTTTCAGCTTTTTTCTTTTTGCTTATGTGGTGCTGAGGAATGGAACCCAGGGCCTCAGGCATGCAAGGCAAGTGCTCTACCACTGAGCCACCTTCCCAGCCCTCACCTTGAGTTCTTGAAGTTGATCTGGTTCATAAAGTTGGGTAGATACTGCTTGTGCAAGAAAGGTGTCTAGCTCATGGCGATGCAGGATTCGGCCACCAGGCCACTGAACCATGTACCTAGAAAATAAAACCATCATGACTAAGTTAAAAATAAACCTTACAGTCGAGTGCTGGTGTTCATGCCTGTAATCCCAGCTACTCAGGAGGCTGAGGTCTCAGGGGTGCTATTCAAAGCCAGCCCGGCCAGGAAAGCCCTTGAGACTCTTATCTTTAATTAACCACCAGAAAACTGGAAGTGGCACTGTGGCTCAAGTGGTAGAGCACTTGCCCTGAGCTGAAGAGCTCAAAGACAGGAACCAGGCCCAGAGTTCAGGCCCCATGACCAACAAAGAAGAAAAAGAAAAGAAAAAGAAACCTTACATGTTTCATGTAACAAGCATTTAAGGACCTATCACCACGATAGTGGGCAACATGGTGTTATCTCAGCATGTGGGAGGCAGAGGCATGAGAACGGCGGGTTTGAAATCAGCCTGAAGTACAAAACAAATTCCAAATCAGCCTGGGACTCGTTAAAACAGCAACAACAAGGACTATGTTTGTAGCTCAGTAGAATAATGATTGCCTAGCACACACAAGGCCTCGGTTCCATACCTAGCAGCACACACACACACACACACACAAATCTGTCCCTGACTCAAGCCTAAGGCTAGATTTTTGCCACTATCCAAGATCTGATAACTTGTCTGGGTGCCAGAGAAGATAGGCAGGTCTATAAATGATAAATGACAGGACAGTGTATTAAATACCAAGAGTAAACAATGTACAGGATTTGGCAAGGTGCAAATGGCTGACACCTGTAATCTTCACTACTCAAAAGGCTGAGATCTGAGAATCATAGTGTAAAGCTAGCCCTGGCAGGAAAGTTTGTAAGACACTTATTTCCAATTAACCACCAAAAAACCGGGAGTGGAGCTGTGGCTTGTGCAAAAAAGTGTTAGCCTTGTGCAATAAAGCTCAGGGACAGCTCCTAGGCCCTCAGTTTGTGCTCCAAGGCCAGAACATACAAAAAAAAGAATGTACAGGATTTTATGAGCACAGAAAAATTCAATGAGTACAAAAATTCAGAAAGTCAAAGGAGGAAGTAACAATGCTCGATAGGAAATATACTCATTACCTTACTCATGTGACTGTAACCCTCTGTACAGTATCTTTACAATAAAAAATATATACAAAAAATAATAAAGAAAAACATTCAGAAAGAGTTAGATGCCAGTAGCTCACGCCTGTAATCCAAGCTACTCAGGGAAGCTAACATCTGAAGATCATGGTTTGAAGCCAGCCCAGGTAGAAAAGTCCCTATGAGACTCTAATCTCCAATAAACTACTCAAAAAAAAACTGAAAGTGGTACTGTGGCTCAAGTGGTAGCACAAAGAGGTTCAGGGACAGCACCCAGGTCCTGAGTTCAAGCCCCAGGACTGGCAAAAAAAAAAATCAGAGATAGCACACCATAAAGGTCAGCAGGATCTGAATTTCAAGGTGTCTATATAATTCAGTGAGATCCAGGATAGGAAAAAGCCATTCTAGATTGGGGAAAGAGTATGCACAGTATTGCTATAAGTAAGTATATTTGGATAGGAGGGAAGATTAGAAAGTAGCCCGGATCAAGAATGGTTTCCAAACAGTGTTATGGAACTTGGACTATTATCCTGGAATTGTGGAAAGACATGTAAGGATTTCAGCAAGACAGTGATTTTGACCAGTTTGATACTGACTGGCTCAGAGGGTAGGAGTTAAATAGGCATAGATATAGGCTGGGAGTATGGCTCAGTGGTACAGTGCTTGCCTAGCATGCATGAAGCCCTGGGTTTGATTCCTCAGTACCACATAAACAGAAAAAAGCCTGAAGTAGTGCTGTGGCTCAAGTGGTAGAGCACTAGCCTTGAGCCAAAGAAGCTCAGAGACAGAACTCAGGCCCTGAGTTTAAGCCCCATAACAGGAAAGAGAAAAAGGCATAGATACTACCTAGGAGGCAATTGAATATGTGGCCAAAATGGGATTGAATTAATACATTGACAAAAGTCACAGACTTGGCCAGGGGATAAAGACAAGAGCCACCCAGGATTTATAAATAGGTAGGATTTGGTCATCAATATTTTTTTTGTGTGTGATGCCGGAGATTGAAAAGCAAAAGTCCAAGATTTTTTTTTGTGCTGGTCCTAGTGCTTGAACTCAGGGCCTGGGTGCTATTCCTGATCTAAGTTTTTACTCAAAGTTAGCGCTCTAACACTTGAGACATAGCTTCACTTCCAGCTTTTATTTTTGGTAGTTAATTGGAGATGAGTCTCACCAGCTTTCCTGCTCCAGCTGTCGTCAAACCGTGATCCTTAAATCTGTCTCCTGAATAGGATAACAGATGTGAGCCACTGGTGCCTCGTTCGTGTGTGTGTGTGTGTGTGTGCGCGCGCGCGCTGGGTCTTGAACCCTTAGCTTTATCTTTTTTCTTTTTCTTTTGCTTAAGGCTGGTACTCTATCACTTGAGCTATAGTTCCACTTCCAGCTTTTTGTGGTTAATTGAACATGAGTCTCATGAAGTTTCCCATTTGGGCTAGCTTGGAACTGTGATCCTCAAATCTGAGCCTTCTGATGCTAAGATTACAGGCCTGACACACTGGTGCCTGGCAAAAGTCTCAAGATTCATAGATTTCTGGCTTTGGCAAATGATTAGATAATAGCTCCCAAGATAGGAAATCTACTAATTCAAGAAATAAATACTTATGTATGACTGTTTGAACGGAAGATCCCTACACTGAATATATCTTACTGTTTTAGACATTAAGAATGAAGAAAGCAATAGAGACCCAGAGAGAGAAAAAATACAAATATATCAGGGCAGTCTGTCATTAGCTCTGGGAAAGCACACAAGATAATGGTCATGTATAATTCCTGGAGCTATCCAAGAATTTAGAAACTTGGCATTGTTTCTGAAACTTGTTCTGCTTCTGGGGATTCTGGCCCAGCTACTACTTCTAGGAGAGAGTGTGGTGTTCTAGAAAGAGCCAGGGTTGGGCAACCAGACAGTCTGCTTTGGAATCTAGAAACTTTTATGTTTTTATTTTTTGCCAGTCCTGGGGTTTGAACTCAGGGCTTGGGCACTGTCTCTGACCTCCTTTTGCTCAAGGCTGGCACTCTATCACTTTAGCCACAGTGCCACTTCCGATTTTTTCTGTTTATGGGGTACTGAAAAATCAAACCCAGGGCTTCATGCATGTTAGGAAAGTACTCTACCATTAAACCACATTCCCAGCCCTCCAGAAACTTTCTGAGAACTGTTTCATCCCATGGAATGATTTTTTAAAAACCAGCAAAAAAGCCAGGCACCAGTGCCTATGCCTGTAATCTTAGCTACTCAGGAGGCTGAGATCTAAGTATTGCAGTTCAAAGCCAGCCCAGGTAAGAAAGTCCATGAGATCTTTTTTTAAAATACATTTTTATTGTAAAAATACTAGTCTATAGAGGGGTTACAGTTACATGACCAAGGTAATGAGCACATTTCCAATCAAGCATTGTTACCTCCTCCTTTGTTTTTCTACTACCATCCCTTCCCTCCCACCTCTACAACTATACCCCCCCCGCCCCGCCTAAATTGTGAAGTTCGTTTTTCAACACAGTGTCTTGTACATCTCATTGTTACAATGGGTCAATCTGTGTTCCTATTTAAGCATTTTGTTTTTTCACTTCCCCTCCCCAAATTAGAGAAGTGTATATATAAGATTCAGGGCACTGACATAAAATACAGTGAGACCAGGGGTTCTACCGTGGGGGAGGAACATACAAAGAAACAAAAAAAAAAGGTACATTATGAATACATTAGAAACAATAGCAAGAAAGAAAACATCATTTGTGTCCTTATCTTAGGGTTCATTTTGCTTAACATCATCTTATCTGGTCATATGTACATAGCTTTTGTTTAAAATAAGTTTTTATTGTGAAAATACTTTATGGAGGGGTTACAATTACATGAGCAAGGTAATAAGTACATTTCTTATCAAGCATTGTTGCCTCCTCCTTTGTTTTTCCCCTGTACATAGCTTTTGACCTTTTCTGCTTGTCCTAAACTTATACTAGGTATTGCAAATAAGGGAAGCCATGGGACCTATGTTTCTTTGGGCCTGGCTTACTTCACTTAATATAATTTGTTCCAAGTCTTTCCATTTCCTAACAAATGGGGCAATATCATTCTGATGGAGGAATAGAATTCATATATATATATATATATCACATTTCTTGATCCATTCTGGTAGCTTTAGTGTGGTCTTGTTTGTGATCATTTGGGTAAATGCCCAAAAATGGGATTGCTGGGTCATAGGGGATTTCTCTTTTCTTTTTTTTTGGTCCGGTTGTGGGGCCTGAACTCGGCCTGAGTGCTGTCCCTCAGCTCTTCAGCTCAAGGCTAGCACTCTACCACTTGAGCCACAGCGCCACTTCCGGCTTTTTTTTCTTTTTGCTTATATGGTGCTGAGGAATCGAACCCAGGGCCTTGAGCATGCAAGGGCAAGCGCTCTACCACTGAGCCAACTTCCCAGCCCTCATAGGGGATTTCTATGTGGAGTCTTTTGAGATAATCAAAACAGCTTGGTACTGGTACAAGAACAGACCTTAGGACCAATGAAATAGAATTGAAAACCCAAAAATGAACCCACAGACCTACAGCCACCTAATCTTCGATAAGGGAGCTAAAACAATAGAATGGAAGAAAGACAGCCTCTTCAGTAAATGGTGTTGGCAAAATTGGTTAACTAAAAACTAAAGCTAGATCCTTATATATCACCCTGCACAAGAATCAACTCCAAATGGATAAAAGACCTTGGAGTCAAAGCAGACACTCTGAAAACATTACAGGAAGGAATAGGAGAAAC
>NW_012267437.1:233146-245418 GCF_000151885.1 Dipodomys ordii
AAGCTGGAAGTGGCACTGTGGCTCAAGTGGTAGAGCGCTAGCCTTGAGCTGAAGAGCTGAGGGACAGCGCCCAGACCCAGAGTTCAGGCCCCACAACTGGACCCCCCCCAAAAAATTCTTTCACTGACCATTTCTATTTTTCTTTCATTACTAATACTACAAATATATTCATATACTAAATCATGTCTGTATCTCCGATTATTCATCCCTTAGGACAAATTCCTAGAAGTAGAATTAGAAGTTCAAAGGTTCTGTTCACATTAAAGGTCTTTGATACATATAACTGTTTTTTTTTCTTTTTTGTCAGTCATGGGGCCTGAACCCTGGGCCTAGGCACTGTCCCTCAGCTCTTCAGCACAAGGCCAGTGCTCTACCACTTGAGCCACAGTGCTACTACTGGCTTTTTGTGCTTATGTGGTGCTGAGGAATCGAACCCAGGGCCTCATGCATGCAAGGCAAGCGCTCTACCACTGAGTCACCTTCCCCACCCCACTGGTTTTCTTTTGTATGTTCTTCCCCCTATGGTTTATCCCCTGTTGTGTCACTACATTTGATTTTGACACCCTGGTATTGTATATACATTTACCTGAATTAGGGAAGAAGGGGGAACAACAGAATGGTGAGACAAAGCACAAGGGGGGAAATCAATAAAAAACAAAACAAAGCAAAAAGTTGTATAGGTAGACCCATTGCAACAATGCGATGTACAAGACACTATGTCGAAAAACGAACTTCACAATTTAGGCAGGGTGGGAGGGGAGTGTAGTTGTGGAGATGGGAGGGAAGGGATGGTAGGGGAAAAACAAAGGAGACAACAATGCTTGATAAGAAATGTATTCATTACCTTGTTCATGTAACTGTAACCACTCCTCTGTACAGTATCCTCACAGTAAAAAACTTATTAAAAAAAAACAAACAAAGCTGTTTTGCAGACCAGTTTGCCCAAATTACAACTGACGCTCTAGCAGTTTGTCAGTATGGATTGTTAGTCTTTAATGATTTAATTTTTTTTTGTCTGTCATAGGGCTTGAACTCTGGGCCTGGGCGCTGTCACTCAGCTGTTCAGCTCAAGGTGAGCACTCTACCACTTGAGCCACAACCACACATTGGTTTTCTGGTGGTTAATTGGAGATCAGTGTCTCACGGACTTTCTTGTCTAGGATGAGTTCAAACTGTAATCCTCAGATCTCCCCCTCCTGAGTAGCTAGGACTATAGGAGTGAGGCATCAGCCCGATGTCACTTTTTTTTATAATAGTCACAAGCTATTGTCAAGGCTTGCCCAACAGTCGAGAATTTTAGCTAACAGGTGCAGAGACCAGTAAAACAGACATGCAGAAAGAAAAGCTCTGGCCTTTCTAAGACAATTCCCTATGAATAGTACTTTTCTTGTTCTTAGATGACTATGAGACTATCAGTTATAGCTTTATGATCACCTAGCTAGAATGGTTTTATTTCCTGGAAGCAAACAAGTCTGAATTTTGAGATTCTGGTTTCCAAGAATACTTTATATAGTGCAACTATTAACACACTGTCCTATTTCTAGTCCCCTACTTTGTCATTTCAACACGATGCATTCTGGTATACAAGTGCAGTAGTTTATTATTTTTATTATTATTTTAATTATACAAAATATCTTCCCTGCTTTGAGGGGAGGAGGATTAGCTTTTACTTTTTCATTCACATTCTTACTTCTTAAAATTATATTTTTATTCTGTATTAATTTTAGCATCTACAGAAATATACCTTAAAAAATTCTAACCAAAGCACTGGTGATTCATTCCTATAATCCTAACTAGCTCAGGAGGCTGAGATCTGAGTGTCAAAATTCAAACCCAGTCCAGGCAAGAAAGTCCATGACACTCTTCTCTCTAATTAACCACAAAAAAGCCAGACATGGAGCTGTAACTCAAGTGCTAATAGCTGAGGGACAGAGCCCAAGCTCTGAGTCCAAACCTGAGGACTGGCACACATAAAACAATTTTACCTTGGATGGAGGCATGGATTAACTGCCAGAATGTCTGCAAGAAGAAGTCTCTAAGCTCAAACTCTAGTACTGCCAAAAAAAAAAAGATTTAGTCCAGCATGGTGGCTCATGCCTATAATTGAAATTATTAGGAAGGCAGGAATTAGGAACAATGTGCTTCAAGGCTAGACTGGACAAAAAAACTTAGCAAGACCCCCATCTCAACAAATAAGTTGGATATGGTGGTGTATATCTGTGGTCCCAGTGACACAGGAAGCCATAGCTAGGAGGATCTTAATCCAGTCTTAGCCCTGGGCTAAAATCAAGATCCTACCTGCAAAATAACCTGAAAGCAAATAAGACCGTAGATGTGGTTCAAGTTCTTGACTAGTAAGCATAAGGCTCTGAGTTCGAACCCAAGGACTAGCAAAAAGATATATTTTTGTTTTATTTTAATTTTTTCTTTTTGTCTATAGTGGGGCTGAACTCTGTGCCTCAGCTCTTCAGCTCAAGGCTAGCACTCTACCACTTGAGCCACAGCGCCACTTCCAGTTTTCTGGTGGTTAACTGGAGGTAAGAGTCTCATGGACTTTCCTGCCTGGGCTGGTTTTAAACCAAGATCCTCAGATATCAGCTGCCTGAGTAGCTAGGATTACAGGCATGAGCCACCAGCACACAGCTTAATTTAAATTTTTATATTCAAAGATTTATACACTTACCTAGCTTTTCCTTTCAAGGCTGGTACTCTATCACTTTAGCCACACCTCCACTTTTGGCTTTTTGCTGGAGATAAGAATCTAAGTGTTGGGGCTAGGAAGGTGGCTCATGGTAGAGTGCTTGCCTTGTATGCATGAGGCCCTGGATTCGATTTTTCAGTGCCACATAAGCAGGTAAAGCCAGAAGTGGCACTGTGGCTTAAGTGGTTGAACACTCCTTGAGCTGAAAAGCTGAGGGACAGTGCCCAGGTCCAGAGTTCAGGCCCCACAACTGACCAAAAAGAAAAATAGAGGCTAAGTGTCATGGATATTCCTGCCCAGGCTGGCTTCACAATGGGACCCTTAGATCTCAGACTCTGATGATTCTTTTATTAAAATATAATTTACAGGGGTTGAGAATGTGGCTTAATGGAAGAGTGCTTTCCCAGCCTGCATGAAGCCCTGGGTTCAATTCTTCAGCACTATATAAACAGAAAAAGCTGGAAGTGGCACGGTGGCTCAAGTGGTAGAGTGCTGGCTTTGAGCAAAAGAAACTCAGGACAGTGCCTAGGCCCTGAGTTCTAGACCCAGGACTGGCATATATACATAACTAACTAACTAACTAACTAAATATATATATATATATATATATAATTTATATAGCATAGTTGTTAGGTTTTTAAAAAAGAGGTAGCCGAGTAAGAACAGCACCACACGTGGTATTCAGGTAAGGGGTAGGTTTATTCATCGTTCTGGCTGGCACCAGGTCATGTTGGCCCTCCACGCGGCTGGGAAAGGCCTGGGAAAGAAGCTGGGAAAGAAGCTGGGAAAAAGCTGGGAAAGAGGGTATCTTGGCCTAGGCTAGGCCTTATCTAGGGTATGGGCGGAGAAAAGTGTGGCCACATCAAATTCAGATGTGACCTCAGCAGATGCAGATGTGACCTCTTCCAGATGTCCCAGTTGCCTAGGTAATGCAGGTACTGGGCGGAGACTTTGCTGCGAGGAGGGTGGAGTCTGCTCACCATCCAGGAGTGGACCTTACAATAGTGATGTCTTATTATGGTTTTAATTTGCATTTGCCTAATGGCTAATGATATTGAACACATTTTCCTGTGTTTATTTGCTATTATATGTTCTCTTCAGCAAAATGTCTATTCATGTCTTTTGTCTAGTTTTTTTTTTCTTTTGTCGGTCGTGGGGGTTGAACTCTGGGCCTGGGCGCTGTCCCTCAGCTCTTCAGCTCAAGGCGAGCGCTCTACCACTTGAGCTACAGCGCCACTTCCGGTTTTCTGGTGGTATATTGCAGATAGGAGTCTCACGGTCTCTCCTGCCCGGGCTGGCTTTGAACCTCAATCCTCAGATCTCAGCCTCCTGAGTAGCTAGGATTACAGGCGTGAGCCCCCAGCGCCTGGCTTTGCCTAGTTTTTAATAGGATTTTAGTGTTGACTTTCAAGATTTCTTTCTCTCTCTCTCTCTGTGTATGTGTGTGTGTGTGTGTGTCTGAGCACTGTCCCTCAGCTGTTCAGCTCAAAGCTAGCACTCTACACTTGAGCCACAGGGCCACTTCTTGGCTTTTTCTGTTTATGTGGTGCTGAGGAATCGAACACAGGACCTCATGCATGCGAGGCAAGCACTCTACCACTGAGCCACCTTCCCAGCCCTTATTTCTTCTTTTTGGAATCATTTCTTCTTTTTTCCTTTTTGATGCTGGTTCTTGGGCTTGAACTCAGGGGCTGGGCATTGTCCCTGAGTTTTTTTGCTCAAGGCTAGCATTCTACCACTTTGAGCCACTCCAGCTTTTTGGCAGTTAATTGGATAAGAGTCTCACAGTCTTTCCTTTCCTGGCTTTGAACCATGATCCTCAGATCTCAACCTCCTAAGTAGCTAGGATTACAGGCTTGAGCCACCGGCACCCGGCTAAATAATCTTTCTTTTTCTTTGCTTTCAAACAGTAGCCTATCACTTATTACTGCTGTCACTGGCACTGGTTCTAACATTAGCTGTCTGTCTTACCTACAATTTGCTGCTCCTGATCTGTTACACACTGAAAAGTTCTATGACTAAATTGTCATAAGTGTGTCTAAAGTAAGAATAAACAGGGTTCCCTGCATCCCATTGTGCTTATGCTGGCTGAGAGATAACAGGAGGTGCCCTAAGATGCCTCAAGCAGTGACTTCTCACTATTCCTGGGGGCTCTGAGGGAGATGCCTACATAGAAGAATGACAACAGCTGTGCTACATTTTTCAGTGCTGAACTAGTTCCTCAGGTATTCTGGCTTTTGCAATTGCTATGGGAGATTGGATGACTGGATCTGCCCGCAGAAAACAAAAATATTTCTCAACATACCAAAGAAACAAATGTGTCTCCATGAAGCTTATACTCATAGTATTATATTCTTCAATACTTTTACAAAAATATGCAGTTTTTCCAGTACCTTTTACACAAAAGAAAATATTAAGTGAATATATTCTTTGTGCAAGTACTGCACAGGGCCTGGGCACTGTCCCTTAGAATTTTTGCTCAAGGCTAGTGCTAAGCCATGAGTTACAGCTCCACTTTTGGCTTTTTTGCTGTTAATTGGAGTTTAAGAGTCTCACAGACTTTCCTTCCTAGGCTGGCTTTGAATTGTAATGCTCAGATCTCAGCCTCTTGAACAGCTAGGATTATAGGTGTGAGTCACCCCACTGTTGAGCAAAGAATTTCATCTCTTGATCAAGAATTGATTGCTTTCAGTATTTCTTCACTAGAGGAAGAATCCTATACCAAAGAGACAAAGATAGAATTAAATAGGGTACCAGTGCCTCATTCAAAGTATTCAGGAGGATTACAGTTTAAAAGCCTGCCAGGGCAGGAAAGTCTATGAGACTCTTTTTTTTTTGGGGGGGGGTTCCAGTTGTGGGCCTGAACTCTGGGCCTAGGCATTATCCCTCAGCTCTTCAGCTCAAGCCTAGCTCTACCACTTGAGCCACAGCGCCACTTGTGGCTTTTTTTCTGCTTATGTGGTGCTGAGGAATCGAACCCAGGGCCTCATGCATGCAAGGCAAGCACTCTACCACTGAACCACCTTCCCAGCCCTCTATGAGACTCTTATCTCCAATTAACTACCAGAAAACTGGAAATGGCACTGTGGCTTAAAGTGGTAGAGCAGAGCGTTGTGCCAAAGAGCTCAGGGACAACACCCAGGCCCTGAGTTCTAGCCCCATGATAGACCAAAATAAAAAAAAAATAGAGCTGCTGTTTTAAACTGTATGGGTCATCTACTTGTAATTCTATGGCAGACCTTTTTAGCTCAGAAGAATATGGAAACAAACATGAAACTTGGAAGTGATAGAGACCATGTACAGACTGCTATACAAAACCCAAGGAACTGGACTTGCCCAGAAGGCTAATGATTGGCCTTTAGTAGTGAGACAAAGAGTTGCACTGAAAAAAATAGACATTTGTATCAGCTACCAAAAAATGAAAGATGAATTATAAAAAAAAACAATCAATCCAATTTGAGCTACTGAACATTGGAGATAAAAGTTTCACAGACTTTCCTACCCTAGCTGGCTTTGAACTGTGATCCTAAAATCTCAGCCTTCTGAGAAGCAAGGATTACAGGTGTGAGCCACTGATGCCTGGCTCCTGATAATCTTCTGTACTCAAGGCCATTACCAAAGAAGACTCACAGTGTGTCTAATGGGTCTCCAGTTTCCATATCTAAACTAAGTCTCTTCTGCTTCACATTGTGCCTCAGAATTTTCCCAGACACCACATCCCTGGGCATTTGAATATAGTTCCATCAATGCATTAAATATCACTCCTGCAGGATGTCAGTGGTTCACATCTATAATCCTAGCTTCTCAACAGTCTAAGATCTGAGTGTTGCTGCTCAGAGCCAGCCAGACAGGAAAGTCTGACACACTTATCCCTAATTAATTATCAAAAAGCAAGAAATGGAGCTGTGGCTCCAAGTAGTAGAGTACTACTAGCCTTGAGCAAAAAAGCTTAGAGACAAGAGCCCTGGCCCCCTGAGTTCAAGCCCCAGGATCACACATCCTGAAGAAACTAAGCCAAATCAGGTTGGAAGACACTCTACAGAGCAGTCTGGCATTAAAATTTACATCACAGGAAGGTTTCTACTGTGGCTTCTGCATGACCTACACAAGTTCTCATGTAGAAAAAGATGACCCACCTTAGGTGTGGTGATTGGAATTTTTATTAATATGAGCATTGGATTTCATAATCTAAGTTGAAATGTTGTGTTATAAAGTCAATCATCTTGACAGGTGCTAGGGCTCATGCCTGTAATTCTACCTACGCAGGAAGATGAAATTTAAGGATCACAGTTCAAAATCAATCCAGACAGGAAAATCTCTAACACTCTTTTATTTGTTGCCAGTCCTGGGGCTTGAATTCAAGACCTGGGCACTGTCCCTGAGCTTTTGTTGCTCAAGGCTAGCACTGTATCACTTGAGCCACAGCGCCACTTCTGGACTTTCTGTTTATGTGGTACTGAGGAATCAAACCCAGGGCTTCCTGCATGCCTGGCAAGCACTATACTTCTAAGCCACATCCCCAGCCCTCTCTAAGACTTTTATCTCCAATTAACCACCCAAAATCTGGAAGTGGAGTTATGTATGTGTCAAGTGGTTGAGCACCAGCCTTGAGCAACAAAGCTAAGGGAAAAGGGGAGGGCCTGAGTTAAAGCCCCAGTACCAGTAGATAATAAATTAATTAATTAATAATAAATGAAAAAAACAAAGTCATCTCCAGTAATTTTAAGAGGATGTATTTATTTGGACATCTCTGTCTTCCCCCAAACAGCTGTAATTCTAAAATTACTGAAAAGGATATAAAAGCTTTGGATTTTTTTTTGTGCTAGTCTTGGGAATTGAACCCAAGGCCTGGACAATGTTCCTGAATTTATTTTGCTCAGGCTAATGCTCTACCACTTGAGCCGTAGCTCCACTTTTGTCCTTTTTGGTAGTTAATTAGAGATCAAAGTCTCATTGACTCTCCTGCTTGGGCTAGCTTTAAATTGCAATTCTCAGATCACAGCTCCTGAGTAGCTAGGCTTATAGGCATGAGCCACCAGTGCCCTGTTAGATATGTATTTTTAGTAACAGAAGCATTTGGTTCTGTGAATAAAAGAAGACATAGATATTTTGATAGAAATAAAAGCACAAGAATGAGTTTTCTCTTCTAAGTATTTCAAATACCACTTTTAGTAAGCTGATTAATGTAAATGTTTAATTTTTGACCAAATAGAGGTGACATTGGAAATTTAGCCTTTAATTGAGAATACATAGTGTTGATATTTTTTTTTTTGCCAGTCCTGGGGCTTGAAATCAGAGCCTGGGCACTGTCTCTGAGCTTATTTTGCTCAAGGCTAATACTGTTCCACTTGCTCCACAGCACCACTTCTGGCTTCTTCTATTTATGTAGTACTGAGGAATTGAACTCAGGCATCCTGCATGCTAGGCAAGCACTCTACCACTGAGCCAACTTCCCAGCCCCACCTACCCAGTTGATTTTTTTTTTTGGGTCCAGTCGTGGGGCCTGAACTCTGGGCCTGGGCACTGTCCCTCAGCTCTTCAGCTCAAGGCTAGCGCTCAACCACTTGAGCCACAGCACCACTTCTGGCTTTTTTCTTTTTGCTTATGTGGTGCTAAGGAATTGAACCCAGGGCCTCATGCATGCAAGGCAAGCACTCTATCACTGAGCCACCTTCCCAGCTCCCCAGTTGATTTTTTTTTTGGGTCCGGTCATGGGGCCTGAACTCTGGGCCTGGGCGCTGCCCCTCAGCTCTTCAGCTCAAGGCTAGCACTCTACCACTTTCTTTTTGCTTATGTGGTGCTGAGGAATCGAACCCAGGGCCTCATGCATGCAAGGCAAGCACTCTACCACTGAGCCACCTTCCTAGCCCCTCCCCAGTTGATTTTTAACAAAGGAAGTTTTATATTTATTATATTTCGTGTGATTTTGGAATTAACTCCTTTTACATGTTTTAAATAAAGTAAAATTCATGTAAAAAATAACCAGGCTGAACAGGAGACTAAGGAATTCTCCTCAGTAAGTATATAGTCCCTATTACACTATTAGAACATAGTCTTTATGATAATTACTTTTACTGTTCTTAGGCAATTTTCATGTTCCTGGATATATTCTATATGGCTGAGAGAACGAAATAAATGGAAAAAATGAACTACTATTATGAGGTTTAGGAAGAAGAAAAACAAAATATACAATATAGAGTTAATCTAGGACAATGTGGAGCCATGGCTCAGACATGTTAGGCAGTAGAAGGAATAAAACTATTATTCCTATTGCAAAATTCTTCATGAGATATGCCTTACATTATATCTAAGAAACTTATAACTTCTCATTCGTGATACTGTGAGGGCTCAAATGGGCAATGGAACAAAATAGAATCCAGGAATCAATTCGAATATATATGTAGGAACTTTGTATGTGAGAAGGTGGTACTAAGAATCAGTGAAGAAAAGAAGAGAACATTTAATAAATGGGACTTAGGAACTTCTTAGTTATGAAGGAAAATAAAGTAAGAATCTCCCTCATCATTCACAAAATAAATACCCATTACATTAAAGATCTGACATGGAAGATATTATAAAATTATAAGGAAATTGAGGAGGGTGGACAAGATGGCAGATTAGAAGTATCCTCTATTTTGACTCCGTGAATGAGAAGAGTCAGGTAACAAAGGGTATACTATGTTCTAAAAAGCAAGAGAGGAAGAACATTGGGAATCATGAAAAGAGATTGCAGGACAGCTGAAAATTATGGAAAGATACAAAAAATAAAAGAAAAAAATCAAAACAGAACCAAGCTCTACCTTACTTCCCTAGTGTGCAGGTGGTGGGTGGGTGGGGGCACCAAAGATGGAAAAAGGTTTTATTACATTTCAGGAAGTCTCAGTTATGCTACAGATATACAATCTGACTAATCTAATAATATTAGGATGGTTTTATTTGTAGGATCTTAGAAAGCTATTTCTGAAAAAATGAAATTGCTTTGGTAGGAGGTTGTTTAAAAAGTGACACACAGGGCTGGAAATGTGACTTAGTGGCAGAGTGCTTGCCTTGTACTCATGAAGTCCTGGGTTCAATTCCTCAGTACCACATAAACAGAAAAAGCCGGAAGTGGTGCTGTGGCTCAAGTGGTAGAATGCAAGCCTTGAGCAAAAGAGATAGTGCTCAGGCCCAGGACTGGCCAAAAAAAAAAAAAAAACCTGACACATATATCGGGTATAATCCACATAGATCAACTGTAATCCTAACTACTTAGTAGGCTGAGATATGAGGATCAAAGTTCAAGGCCAGCCAGGGCAGAAAAGTCCTGAGACTATTATCTCCAATTAACTACCAAAAGCTGGAAATGGCACTGTAACTCAAAGTGGTAGAACACTAGAATTGAACAAAAAGCTTAGGGACAGCACCTATGCTGAGTTTAAGCCCAGGACTGGAAAAATAACATCAACATCAACAACAAAACACAAAACTGACACATGATTGGGGTACTTGTTGGCCCACACCTGTAATCCTTAAGATATTCAGGAAGCTGAGATCTGAGGATCCAGGTTTGAAGCTAGCCCAGGCAAGAAATTCTGTGAGACTCTTATCACCAAACCACCAAAAAAGCCAAAAGTGGTAAATGCAGTTGTGGCTCAAATGGTAGAGCACTACCCTTGAGCAAAAATGCTCCGGGACAGCACTCTGGCCCTGAGTTTAAGCCTGAAAGCTGACATAGGAAAAACAAAAACAAAAAATGTCCAGTGCTGGT
This sequence comes from Dipodomys ordii, assembly GCF_000151885.1. Classification (NCBI taxonomy): domain Eukaryota; kingdom Metazoa; phylum Chordata; class Mammalia; order Rodentia; family Heteromyidae; genus Dipodomys; species Dipodomys ordii. Next base: position 243,595 of record NW_012267437.1, read on the forward strand.
GGCTCATACCTATAATCCTAGCTACTCAGGAGGCTGAGATCTGAAGATTGCAGTTCAAAGCCAGCCCAGGCAGGAAAGTTCGTGAGACTCTTATCTCCAATAAACCACCAGAAAACTGGAAGTGGCACTGTGGCTCAAGTGGTAGAATGCTAGTCTTGAGCTGAAGAGCTGAGGGACCAGGGCCCAGGCTCAGAGTTCAAGCCTCATCACCAACAAAACAAACAAACAAACCCTAAAACATTCCAACCTGTACAGTAAAGCTTATAACCTGGAGATTTGCATACTATATGTAAGGCTATGCATTCCAATCCCAGCACCAAAAAGAAAAACACTATAATCTGTGCATAGATATACATACATCTAAAAAAATATATGGAGGATAGCTTGGGAGGACATACATCAAAGGGAACTAATCAGCAGTGAGGACTGAAGGTGACAAAAACTAAATTAAAGCCAAACAAGTGAGGGTTTAAGCATGGACTAATGATGACAGGATTATTCATTGAGGAGATTATTCATAGAAAAATAATTTCCAAACCAAGTGCTGGTGGTTCATGCCTATAACCTAGCTACAAGGCTGAAATCTAAGGATCATGGTTCAAAACCAGCCCAGAAAGGAAAGACCATAAGTCACTCAGCACCAGGTAACCACCAAAAAGCAGAAGTAGTACTGTAGCTTAAAGTGGTAGAGCATTAGCCAAGAACAAAAGAACTCAGGAACAGCATCCAAGCCCCAAGTTCAAGCACGACTGCAGCCAAAAATATAATCCCAATGTTTCTGAGGTAGAGAGCCAAGCATATAGTAAAAGTCACTTGTACATCACCTTTAGAAGAACAATAATAAATCTGTAAGAGTCATGGCTTACCGGAGTACACAGCACATGAGCAGCAGATGGGTGGGGACATTCGCTGGATTAAGCATACTGGGGGTATCTGACTTCATACAGGCCAGGAAAGCCCGCATCCTGCGGTTCTTGTCCTCAACTGCTTTGCCTAGCCAGAGCTTCTTGAGGTTTGGGCAAGTCCATTCTCGAAATGTCAGTGCAGATACCAGCTCAGGGGTTTGAGGTGACTTCCCTTTATAAGCAGACCATTCCTTAAGAATCACCGAAGGAACTGAAAAACAGAAATTGAGGAAAATTAGGCTGTAGAGATTTTGAAAATTTCTGAAGCTGGCTACACGAGACAGGATCTACTAACTTCAACATCTTTAAAATAAATTTATGTTAAAGATGTTTATGTTTACTTACATTTTCTTTTGGGCCAGTCCTGGGGCTTATATTCAGGGCCTGAGCATTGTCCCTGAGTTTTTTTGCTCAAGGCTAGTACTCTACCACTTGAGCCACAGCACCACTTCCAGCTGTTTCTGTTTATGTGGTACGGAGGAATTGAGCCCAGGGCTTCATGCATGCTAGGCAAGCATTCTAGACTAAGACACATTCCAAGCCCTACTTATATCTTTTAGATTAGGTCACAATGATATTTTTTTCAGTTGTGAAGCTTGAACTCAGAGACTGGGCACTGTCCCTGAGCTCTTTTGCTCAATGCTAGCACTTTGAGCCATAGTGCCACTTCAGTTTTCTGGTGGTTAAATGGAGGTAAGAGTCTTAAAGATTTTCCTACCTAGGATGGCTTTCAACTGTGATCCTCAGACATCAGCCTCCTGAGCAGCTAGGATTACAGCTGGTGAGCCACCAGCATCCAGCTTCACAATAATTTTTTTTTTTTGGTCAGCCGTGGGGCTTGAACTCTGGGCCTGGGCGCTGTCCCTCAGCTCTTCAGCTCAAGGCGAGCACTCTACCACTTGAGCTACAGCGCCACTTC
>NW_012267437.1:249428-258348 GCF_000151885.1 Dipodomys ordii
ATGCTTGCCTTGAGCTGGAGAGCTCAGGGACAGCATCCAGGCCCAGAGTTCAAGCCCCACAACCGACAAAAAAAAAAAAGAAGAGGAAGAAGAAAGAAGAGGAAGGAGGAGGAGGACAACAATGAAGAAGAAAGAGAGGAGGACAGGGAAAAAGGAAGAAGATAGGCACTCAGGAGGATGAGACAAGAGGGTTGTTTGTATCTAGCTTGAGCAGAAAATTCAAGAGACTCTTACCTCCAATTAACCACAAAAACTTGAAAGTAGCTGGGCACCAGTGGCTCATGACTATAATCCTAGCTACTAAGGGAGCTAAGGTCTGATGAACACAGCTTGAAGCCAGCATGGGCAATAAAGTCCATGAGACTCTTATTTCCAATAAACTATCAAAAACCAGAAGTGGAACTATGGGTCAAATGGTAGACCACTAGCCTTGAGCAAAAGAAGCTCAGGGATAACACCTAGGCACTAAGTGCAAGCCCAGGACCCACAGAAAAAAAAGTTGGAAGTGGAGGTGTGACTCAAAGGCTGGAACACCAGCAAAGAAAGGTAAGCTAGAGCGCAAGTCCAGAGTTCAAGTCCCACTGCTGGCACCCAAAAAGAAAATAAAAGGGAAAAGAAAGAAGGCTGCTCTGTGACCAAGTTAATTGAAAACAAGTCAAAAAAAAAAAGAAAACAAGTCTTTATTTCTCTGGGATAAATACCCAAGAATATAAATGCTAGAATATATGGTGTATCCATTTTCAGTTTTGAATGGAACTGAAAATTATCGTCCTGAATTAGTAGTACCATTTTATATCCCTAACAACATGCAGTTTCTCTGCATCCTCAGGCCCTGAGTTCAAGCCTCAATACCAGCACCAAAAAACAAACAAAACAAAAATAGTATAATAGCTTTTAATTCAGTGAAACACAAATTTATAATTCAGTGAAATACACATTTAGAAACTCAAGACAACTTTATTGTACTTATTAATTTGATATTTTTTGTTCTTTCCAGAATTTTTTCTTCCTTCTTGATTTTGAAAAATTTCATCATGTATCATTCTTCTACAAAATGAACTACCTTTAGTGATTTTTTTTGGGGGGGGTAGGTCTACTTGTGAAAATTGTCCTGTTTTCCTTCTGAAAATATGATTTCTTCTTCATAAGAGGACACTTTTGCTGGAAAACAATTTCTGAATTGACAATTCTTTGCTTTCAATGTTGTGCTGCTTCTTTCTGAACTCAAAGGCTTCTAAATGAGGGATCACTTGTATTATTTTCCCTTTATAAATAATCATTTCTATCTGCCTCCTTTCAATACATTTTATTTGTTTTGATTTTTGGGAAGTTAGACCATGATTTTTCTTGACAGAGATAAATCCATTTGTCCTTGTATTTATACTCTTCATAATCTACTTGAATCTGTAGGATTATGTTTACTGTCAAATTGGAGAATATTCCAGCCATTATTGCAAATACATATTTTAGTAATGTCACCCTCTTTCTCATCTTCTGATGATACATATACTAGATCATTTTATAGTTGTACAGGCCCTTGTTCTTTTTTTTTTGCGATTTTCATGATTAGATTTTCATGATTATTCAGTCTTTAAGTTCATTGCCACTCTGCCATTTAACACATTTATATATTTTTTCCAGTTCTAGGGCTTGAACTCAGGGCCTGGGCACTGTCCCTGAGCTTCTTTTGCTCAAGGCTAGTATTCTACCATTTGAGCCACAGCACCACTTTTGGCTTTTTCTGTTAATGTGGTACTGAGGAATCAAGCCTGGGGCTTTGTGTATGCTAGGCAAGCACTCTACCACTAGGTCACATTCCCAGCCCCTAACCCATCTATTAAGAATTTGGTTTTGTTATTATATATTTTAGTTCATTTACCTTTGTCTTTGCATGTGTGCATGCATGTGTATGTGTATGTGTGTGTGTGTGTGTGTGTGTGTGAGAGAGAGAGAGAGAGAGAGAGAGAGAGCACAAGAGTAAGCTTGAACTCAGGGCCTGGGCACTCTCCCTTAGTTTCTTCCCTCAAGCTTGAAACTCTACCACTTGAGCCATAGCTATACTTCTGACTTTATCCTGGTTAATTGGAGGTAAGAATCTCAGACTTTACTGCCTGAGCTGGTTTTGAACCATGATCCTTAGATCTCAGCCTCCTGAGTAGCTAAGATTACAGGCCTGAGCCACCAGTGCCTAGCATCATTTGTTTGTCTTTAAATCTATTTCTCAGCTTAGATTTTGTATTTTCAATTTTTTCAAGTATATTTACAACTGTTTATTAAAACATTTAATCATGTTTGCTTTGAAATCCGTCTCAGGTCATTTAAACTTCTATCATCTTGGTGTTGAATTGAATTTCAAACCTTCCTAGTTGTTTAATATGACAATCAATTTTCAGTTGAGGCCAACAATTGTGATTATTATTTAAAAACACTCTGGATCTCATTTAGATCTTGTGTTTGGGCAGATCTATTCTGAGTCTTCAAATGTGTAAAGGCGGATACTATCTCCTGGTAGAAGTACATGTCTTGATCCTTCATGTGATCTTGTGTGACACTCTGAGCAGTAGCTGAGTAAGCACCTCATCATAGCCCAGGTAAGGGTAGAAGTGTAGGCTTTTCATAAGGCCTCTGTTGGTGGGGGTGAGGGGAAGCCACCTCTTATTCTATGGTGTTTCACTGGAGTACAACAATTACTACCTACAATTTTCTGTGTTGCTAGGTTGCTACTTTTGGTCCTTTGGCAAGAGAAAACAGGCTTCTGGTGGGCTTTTATTTATTTTTTTCTTTTTTTTTTTGGTCGATTGTGGGGCTTGAACTCTGGGCTTGGTTGCTGTCCCTGAGCTCTTCAGCTCAAGGCAAGCGCTCCACCACTTGAGGCACAGCGCCACTTCCGGTTTTCTAGTGGTTTATTGGAGATAAGAGTCTCACGGACTTTCTTGCCCGGGCTGGCTTTGAACCGTGATCCTCAGATCTCAGCCTCCTGAGTAGCTAGGATTACAGGCGTGAGCCATTGGCACCCAGCCTGGTGGGCTTTTATTGATTTGTCGCTGTTGAAATTTCCAAGCTGCTTGCCAGCTTGTCTTATACCAAATCTGAAATGTGTGAGGCAAAAAGAAAACCCAAAGACCTCACTATTGCACCAGTATATATTGCTTGTGTGCTTGTCTCTTTTTTGGTTGTTTCATACATAATGTCCAGGAATTTTAGTCATACTTATAAGGAGAAATAAGGACTACATAGTAAATTTATCTTCCTGGGGGAAGATATCTAAAGTGTTTTTTTTCATGGTATGGAGGTTTGACCTCAGCTGTCCCACACTTGGCAGGCATGTGGCCTACCATTTGAGCCATATCCATATTACTAAAGTATCCTTTTTGTGTGGGCCAGTCCCAGGGCTTTGAACTTGGGGTCTGAGTGCTGTCCCTGAATTTCTTTTGCTCAAGGCTAGCAGTCTATCAGTTGAGCCATAGCTTTACCTCCAACTTTTTGGTAGTTAATTGGACATAAGGGTCCCACGGACTTTCCTCCCTTGAACCACAATCATCAGATCTCAGCTTCCCAAGTAGCTAGGATTACAGGCATGAGCCACCACTGCCTGGCTCTAAAGTATACTTTTGAACATATTCATTAGAAAAAGTAATCTAAGCTTAAAACCCAACAGTTTTAATGACCTGCAATACAAAATCCCCAAACAAACAACTATCTGAGGAGAGACTATGTCAGATATACTTCTACATTCGCAAAGCCCAGCATGGTTCTTATAAGGAGTAGGCATTCTGAACACTTTATGACTACAAAATGGAGGCTTACATTAGTTTACTTTCTATATCAACATGGATGCATGATGCACTTTTTTGTCAGTCATGGGCTTGAACTAGGGGCCTGGGTGCTGTCCCTGAGCTCTTTCACTCAAGGCTAGCACTCTACCACTTTGAGCCATAGCACCACTTCTGGTTTTCCAGTGGTTAATTGGAGATAAGAGTCTCAGACTTTCTTGCTTGGGCTGGCTTTGAACCATGATCCTCAGATCTCAGCCTCCTGAGTAGCTAGGATTAAAGGTATGAGCCACCAGTGCCTGGTTATGATGCATTTTCTTACAGATTGTTTCATAGCCAAAAGTTAAATGTGCTTCCATCGGCTTTTTTCCCATTGTGTCAAGCTTTGAGAGAACTAGAAGTATACTTACCTTCCACAGGTAGCCGCCGACGTATGGCCAGGCGTTCCAATTTTCGCTGTGTCTCTGCCAGACTAAAAAGGACTCCATACACATACTGACGAGCAGACCGGAATAGGAGAGCAGCTGGAGGAAGCTCCATGTTACATTCATCCTCAATACATACAGGGATCTTAATCTCACCCTAATAAGGGTACAGGGAAAGGAAAAAAAAAATGAGTTCCTTCAAGGTTAGGAACTGAGCATAAAAGCACACATAATGAACTGTAGCCTCTGAAGCCTGGTCAATCAATTTTCTATTTGTAGAAAAAAGGAATTTCAGATTAAAAGCTGTAAGACGTCCAAAGGCCCACAGACATTTTATAAATTAGATTTCATTTTAAAGTCCCAGCTATGACTAGCTACAGCCGACTACTGAGGAGAGTCCATCTTAGACATTATGTTAGGAGATACATTATATGGTAAGACCAAAGGAGGGAAACAGCTTCATAGAAATAGAGGAGAGACAAGGAAAAGGGCACAAAGCCTCTTCCATGTTCTATCTCTTGAACCAGTGCTTATCAATTTGGTGGACTTCAAAAGTCTCAGGGTCTCACGTGGAGCTCTGGCACTAAGTGGTAGAGCAAAAAAGCCAAATGAGAGCAAGAAGCTCCCAGTTAAAGCCCTAGCACTGGCATGTGTGTACACACACACACATACGTGTGCACACACAACACAATTTGCTGAAGGCAGATGGCTCTTGCCTATAATCCTAGCTACTCAGGAGGCTGAGTTCTGAGAATCGTGGGTCAAAGCCATACTGGACAAACAAATCCGTGAAACTCTTATCTCCAATTAACAAGCAAAAACCCCAAAGTGAAGGTGTGATTCAAGTGGTAGAGCTCTAGTCTTGAGATGAGGGCATGAGGCCCTGGACTCAAGCCCCAAGATGTTCTCGTCCCCTCTCCCTCCCTCCCTCTTACTTCTTCCCTCCTTTTCTCTCTGTCTGTCTGTCTGTCTGTCTGTCTGTCTGTCTCTCTCTCACACACACACCTCAGAGTTACATTTCTCTTTTATAAGCCTTGTTTATTGTATCATCCCTTCTCCTACTGGTCTGGAATCATCTGAGGCCCTTTATGCAAGGAGAGACTTTTTAGCATGATGCTTCTTTTACCTCCCTTTAGATTCCAATGGTCAGATGCTCTTTTCTGGTAACTTAGGATGAAGTATGGGTAAGAAGCAGTCAGGGAGGTACTGATCTGCCAGCTAACCTTAGTGAGAACATGGTAGATATATGGATACATAAGACCTCTCCGGTGTCTGTGTTCAGCAACCCGTAAAACTTCTGGAGCTACTGGAGGTAAGGGTGGAATGGTGATGTCCATGTGACTCCTTGTAGACATAGATAACAGAGATGGGATGTGAGGTTCTTCGTCCCCCAGGCTGGCTTCTGATACTCTTGCATCAGCAGGTTGTACCCAAGATCCTCGGTCGCCACTGGCATCTTCCCATCCAGGTTGCTGTTGAAGTGCTTCTGTGATATGACTAAATACAATGTAGAACAGAAAAGGGAAGTTGATAAGGATATTTCCACTCAAGATGTCTGCTCTGATCCCTCAGACACTGAATGAGCCCTGAACTTGATAGCTTTCCTTTCAGTGGCCCATCACTGTCCTCTTGGCTTCTTTCAGTTGACACAAACTAAAATGATCAAAGGACATGGGAATCATACATGTTGTACCTTTAAGAGAGCATGTTTAGGGGCTGGGAAGGTGGCTCAGTGGTAGAGTGCTTGCCTTGCATGCATGAGGCACTGGGTTTGATTCCTCAGCACCACATAAGCAGTAAAAGCCAGAAGTGGTGCCATGGCTCAAGTGGTAGAGCACTAGCCTTGAGCTGAATAGCTGAGGGACAGCGCCCAGGCCCAGAGTTCAGGCCCCATGACCGGCAAAAAGAAAGAGGGCATGTTTAAGCCATGCACAGTGGCTCACATATGCAATGCTAGTTATTGAGGAGGCTGAGATGTGAAGATCAAGGTTCAATACTAGCCCAGGCAGAAAAAGTCTCTAAGACTCATCTCCTATTAACCACCAAAAATGCTGCGAGTGAAGCTGTGGATCAAATGCTGGCCTTGAGTGTAAAAGCTGAGATAGCACGCAGGCCCTGAGTTCAAATCTCAGTTCCAGCATTAAACAAAGAAGGCATAGCTGGCGTTGGTGGCCCATGCCCAAAATCCTAGCTACTCAGGAGGCTGAAATCTGAGGATCACAGCTGAAAGCTAGCCCAGGCAGGAAAAGTCCATGAGACTCTTATTTCCAATTAACCACCAGAAAACCGGAAGTGGTGCTATGGCTCAAGTGGTAGAGCACTAGCCTTGCGCTGAAGAGCTCAGTGATAGCGTCCAGACCCAGAGTTCAAGCTCCATGACTGACAAAAAAAAAAGGCATGTTTAGAATCTGCTTATATTTTAAGAAAATAATTATGGTGCTGTTTCCCAGGGAGGGGGGGGAAACCTGTTTAGAGGAATAATCTAAAAAGAGATGGGTCAATTTAGAAACAAAAACAAACAAATAAAACCAACCAAAGAAAAACCTCAGCCATGTGCTGGTGGCTCACACCTGTAATCCTAGCTACTTAGAAAGCTGAGATCTGAGGATCATGGTTCAAAGCCAGCCCAGGCAGAAAAGTCCTTGTGAAACTCTTAAAAAAATTTTTTTTGTTGGATATGGAGTTTGAACTCCAGGCCTGGGCACTATCCCTGAGCTCTTTTGCTCAAGGCTAGCACTCTACCATTTTGAGCCACAGTACCACTTCTGGTTTCCTGGTCGTTAACTGGAGGGACTTTACTGCCTGGGCTGGCTTTGAATGGTGAACCTCTTATCTCAGCCTCCTGAGTAGCTAGGATTACAGGCATAAACCACCAATGCCCAGGTCTTGCTTATCTCCAATTAACCACCACAAAACTGGAAATTGTGCTGTGGTTCAAAGTGGTAGAGTGGTAGAATACGAGCCTTGAGTAAAAGAGCTCAGGGACAGAGCCCAGACCCTGAGTTTAAACCTTAGTTCAAAACTCTTAGCTACTAAGCAATAACTTCCTACTCAACTTTTCCAATGATTCAACTCATAAAAATCTTTTTTCTTCTTTTACATTCAGTGTATCTCCCCCACAAACTGAGAAATGCCAGTCATGCTATGGTAACAAAGCTAAGCAACTCTCTTAACCTACTGTTATTTTGCCTTTTTCTCAGTGGCCTACATCTCTGAAAATGACCACCTACACAGGTCCAAAGAGTAAAGATTAACAATGGAGAGAAGCTAAGAACACAAAGTTCCTCACATTCTTTCACAAGGCTTCTCTTTTGAGATACTTACTCAGAATTAGTTCCATTTGGCTCATCCCCATCAGAGGAAGAGGAATGAGAGGAGTCTGGTCCCAAATGATGTGATGTTTTAGAAGTCAAGTAATTGGGAAACTGGGATGCAGAATTGTCATAAGAGACAGCCCAACTGGCAAAGGGGTTGTCCTGTAGCATGGGATCCTCAGAAAAAGCACTGGATTCTCCCAGAGGGTGGGGGGAGGAGAAGAGGAGGGATGAGTTGGGTCCCATTGGGAACGGTGGTGGATATTTCGTTTTCTGGGGCATTTGGTGAGAAAACTAGAGGATTAAAAACAGACAGAAAAAAGCTCTTGAACATTTTCCCACTCGAAGTTGTAACACAGTGAATGATGCCAGTCATAAGGACTGTTGAGGTACAAAGGACCTACTGAGATCATTAAGAAATGACTCCTTTTTAGTGTTATTATTAAGTAATTGTACAAAGGGGTTACAATTCAATAAGTCATGTTGTGAGTATACTGCTCCTTGGTCAATGTCACCCCTTCCCTCATTCTTTCCCATTTCCTCCACTCCCATCTCTATCCTCTAGTTAAATAGTTCATTTTAAAAATAATGCGCAGTGAATGTAATGATAAAAATTGCTCACAAGAACTAATTCTAGGGCTGGGAAGGTGGCTCAGTGGTAGAGTGCTTGCCTTGCATGCATGAGGCCCTGGGTTCAATTCCTCAGCACCACATAAGCAGAAAAAGCCAGGAGTGGTGCTGTGGTGCTAGCCTTAAGCTGAAGAGCTCGGGGACAGTGCCCAGACCCAGAATTCAGGCCCATGACCAGCAAAAAAAAAAAAAAGAACTAATTCTAACAGTGATGCCTGACAATAATCCAACAGAGGCAGAACAATGAACCAAAACAGATAGTTGCTTATGTACCTTCATAGTGCCCTAATGATTCCTTATTTGGATACTATCCTTATAGAATCTACTGGCCTCAAAGTAGAATTAATACAATTATGCATGACTTTCATAGTCGATTAACCCATGCCTCAACTCAGATAATAAAAATTAGGAAGCAACCAGAATCTAATGCTAACAGATGGTCTCAGGCTTTTTCAACAATACTCACCATTGGCTTTCCAGCAGAAATGGTGCCTACTTGATTTCGTGGAAGAGGAGGATTTCCAATCCGATTATTTCGAAAGCCTGAAGCCAAAAAAAGGTCTATATTTCAGCTAATCCTAATAATTTTCCTGTATTATATTCTGCTAACCCATCTTCATGTGAAAAAGAACGTTATGAGTAACTTATGGTATTAGGATATGGGTTAGTGGTAGAGTGATTGCCTAATGTGAATTAGAATACACAAGAAAAAAATTAAAATTGAGCAGCTACTATGTGCTATATCAGCATTCTTTTTTTTCTTTCTTTTTTTTTTTTT
>NW_012267437.1:258398-260544 GCF_000151885.1 Dipodomys ordii
TTTCTGGTGGTTTATTGGAGATAGGAGTCTCACGGTCTCTCCTGCCCAGGCTGGCTTTGAACTGGGATCCTCAGATCTCAGCCTCCTGAGTAGCTAGGATTACAGGTGTGAGCCACCAGCGCCCGGCCACAATAATTTTTATTGTTATCAGTAATCACAGAGGAGGAATATGCATTAGGTAATTAATACATGATAGGCACTTTAGGTATAGAATCTGATATCTTATAAAAGCCCATAGAAAGAATGATTATGACTATATTATCATAAGCCATCCTTCTCATTTTGCAGAGGAAGAAATTAAGGTCAAATGTCACGTATCTCTTAACTCATTCCTAAAGTAATTGTAACAGGCTATACAAGAAAAAAGGTATGAGGAAAAATTATGTGATTATCTGGATTCGTAACAGATTATGGGACATCTCAAAAGAATAAAGAATGTCAAACTAGGGCTGGGAATGTGGCTTAGTGGTAGAGTACTTGCCTCAAGCATACATGAAACCCTGGGTTTAATCCCTCAGTTCCACATAAACAGAAAAAGCCAGAAGTGGTTCTATGGCTCAAGTGATATAGTGCTAGCTTTGAGCAAAAGCAGCTCAGGGACAGTGCCCAGGTCCTGAGTTCAAGCCCCAGGACTGGCAAAAATAAAACAATAATTATAATAAAACATTAAAGATTGGAAACTAATATTGGGAAAATATGTGTTTGTGTAGTTTTATGTTGTGTAAGTTGATGTAATCATCACTGTAATCAAGTATAGAACTAGCTGGGCATCAGGGGGCTAAGACCTGTAATACCAGTTGCACAGGAGGCTGGACCTGGAGTGTTGCAGTTAGAATCCAGTCTGGTTACAATAGACCAGGAGACACCAATTCCATTTAACCATAAAAAACTGGGCTGCATTGTCCAAAAGAAATATGCTTTCAGCTGGGAATGTGGCTTAGTGGTAGAGTGCTTTCCTAGCATGCATGAAGCCCTGGGTTCAATACCTCAGCACCACATAAACAGAAAAGGCTGAAAGTGGTACTGTGGCTAAAGTGGTAGAGTGCTAGCCTTGAGTAAAAGAAGCTCAGGGACAGTCCCAGTCCCTGAGTTCAAGCCCCAGGATTGGCCAAAAAAGAAATGTACACTTGACCTGTCTTGTATAACTGTAACTCTTCTGTATATCACCTTTATAATAACACTAACAATTTTTTGTTTGTTTTTATTTTTATTTTGGCCAGTCAAAGGGCCTGAATTCTGAGCCTGGGCACTGTCCCTCACCTCTTCAGCTCAAGGCTAGTGCTCTACCACTCGAGCCATAGCACCACTTCTGGCTTTTTCTGCTTATGTGGCACTGAAGAATTGAACCCAGGGCCTCAGGCATGCAAGGCAAGCGCTCTACCACTGAGCCACCTTCCCAGCCAACACTAACAATTTTTTAAAAAGCTAAGCTGGAGGCATGACTCATGTGGTAGAACACTAGCAATGAGAAGCAAGCTGTGTGAGCACACAGGACCTGTGTTCAAGCCCAAGTACTAGTTTAAAAAAAAAAGAAAAGCAAGCTGGGTCAGGCACTGTTGGTTTATGCCTGCAGTCCTAGCTACTCAAGGCTGAGATCTAAGGAATGAAGTTTGAAGCCAGCCTGGGCAGACAAATCTGAAATATTCTTATCTCCAATTAACCACCAAAAAGCCAGAAGTAAAGGTATGGCTCAAGTGGTAAAATGCCAGACTTGAGTGGAAAAGTGAAGCAAAGCCCTGAGTTCAAGCCCCAGTACTGTGCACACATGTGTGTGCATGCACGTGACTCACACACATACATGCACACACTCACACAGAACTATTCTATAACCACAAAAAGTTCCACTCTGCACACCTAACACCTTCTAGCACTCATGGAAGATACTGTTTTATTCTCTATCACTACAATTTTGTCAATATGAGAATGTTATAAAAATAAAATCCTTTCAGATTGTCATTTTCACTCAATATTAATACTTTAATCAATCCACATTGAAAATCAGTGGTTCATTCCTTTTTGGCTGAGTAGTATTTTGTGGCACGTATATACCTGTCTAACCATTGATTATTTTGGGGCTAAGGCTCAGCTATAAAATGAAGTTTTTTTAAAAAAAGGAGGATTGCTGGGTCATAGGGGAGCTCTATGT
>NW_012267437.1:262395-286957 GCF_000151885.1 Dipodomys ordii
TCCCTCAGCTCTTCAGCTCAAGGCTAGTGCTCTACCACTTGAGCCACAGTGCCACTTCCAGTTTTCTGGTGGTTTATTGGAGATAAGAGTCTCACGAACTTTCTTGCCTGGGCTGGCTTTGAACCGTGATCCTCAGATCTCAGCCCTCTGAGTAGCTAGCATTATAGGTATGAGCCACCTGTGCTCGGCTATATAGGCATTCTTGTATAAATTATTTCATCTGATAATCCTATAGAGTAGTTGTTTTGAGTCATATTTCATACAAATTAGACTTGCAGAGGGTATATAGCTGGTAAGCAGCAGAGGCAGAACTCAAATGCAGGCCTGATGCCAAAGACAGGATTATTTTTCACATACACAGGCAAAATGGAGGTTAGAACAAAAAGAAGCTGAGCTAAGGCAATGGTATCATCATTATCTACAAATATGAGAAGGCACAACTCTTTCTTATAACATGGAAATCAACAGGAGAAATACCTACTAGATAACCATGACTTCCATGAACACATAGCAAAAAGGGGCAAATGTAGAAGTGGAGCCATGGCTCAAGTGACAGGGTGTTAGCCTTGAGCAAAAAAGCTCAAGGACAGTGCCTAGGCCTTGAATTCAAGCCCCAGGACCAGCACATAAAAAAGAGTGTGAATCTAGTCTGGTCCTTGGGTTCCTGAAGGGCCAATCAGTTTCGCCTATGAACAGGACACCTTGGGGTCAACAGGAAACCTTACCTAGAAAGGAGGGACCCACTGGTAGCGAAGAGAGTTTCGTTGTGACTGAATAGTATTCAACTGCTTTTTTGAATCGTTCTATTTTATCTTCTGTCCTGGACTGGATATTGGAACATCAGATTTTCAGAAAAAGAATAACATGAGTGTCTCTTTCATACAACTTACAATTTGGTAGTCAAAACAATAGCAGATATGAAATATTTAAAGAAACTTAAGAGAGTAACTTTCCACTTTGAATAAAAGATTAGATAGGAAAAAAGCATTATAAAACATAAAATCTATAATACCTTCAACAAAGTTCACTTACATTCCATTCTTTTCAAAAGTGATCAGATTATTTAGGAAAAAAATTAGGATCAGAGAGGATTAATCATATAGAATGACCATCCAAAGGTATTTTGGTGTGTTTCCTTACAGTATTTAAAATTTTTATTATTCTTGTTCTTGAAGAATAATCTTTTCTTCCTTCTCTCACTTCCTACCTCTATCTGCCTTTCCTTCTTTTCTTCTCTTTGCTTTTCTTACTCTGGTCTCAAGCTCATAATCTGTGTCAGCCTCCCAAGAGATGACTAGCACACAACAATCCATGCCCAGCTAAGTATACCCAGTCCATTCTAATACATATTTTTCTACAGTTGATACTATATGTATAATTTGTACCCTGCTTTTATTACATTAACATTTTGTCTAGATAATTTTAAATAGTCTCATATTTTACCATTAGAAATGTGTTATAAATTATATAACCACTGCCACAAAAACAGCCATTTAGGTTATTTTTCACATTTGGCTATTGTAAGTTGTACAACAAATAGTACATTGTCCGTAAGTTTCCTCTGGATCTCCAATTGGCAAATACCCTTAAATTTTAATTATTAGTTTAAAAGGTATGAACATGAAAGCCCAAAGCACAAAAATACATACAAAAACTACAATGTGACGCCTTTCCATTTTCACCAGAAGGTCTAAAATTAAAAATACCAATATTAAGTACTCAGCAGGATAGAGTAAGTGGAACTCTAACAATACTTCTGATGGTAGTGTACATTGATACAGTTTGGAAGAGAGTTTAGCAGCCTGTTATACAAATTTAAATTGCTGGAGAGAGAGAGAGAGAGAGGGAAAGAGAGATACGGACAGGGAGAGAGGAGGGAGAGAGAGACAGAAGATGGGAAAAGGGAGAGAGGCAGAAAGGGAGAGATAGAGGCAAAGGAAGAAGGAGATAGAGAGGGAAAGAAAAACAGGGAAAAGGAGAGGGAGAGAAAGAGAAAGAGAGGAAGAGAGGGAGAAGGAGAGAGAGGGAGACAGGGAGAGGGGGTGAGAGGGAGAAATGGAGAAAGAAAACAAAGAAAATAATGATACACATAATAATATTTAATAAATCTCAAATACACTGAATCAAAGAATAGAGGCACAAAAGAGTACACACAAAGTTCAGGAAGAAGTGAAAATCATCTTTGGCAAAAAAAGTTTAAAAAACTTCTTGGACTGGAGCTGACAATATAACTTGGTAGTACAGTATGTGACAAAAATGTGAGAGTTCGATATCCAGCACTATAAATAAAACTAATGGGCCAGGAGTGTACGTCTCTAGCACTGCCAAAACAAGAAATTACTACTTAATCTCCACGTGAAGAAGGCGACTAAAAGGGATTTATCAAGCCTTTCCCAATTCTCTTTTCTTTTTCTTTTTTTTTTTTGGGGGGGGGGGTCTGGTCATCGGGCCTGAACTCTGGGCCTGGGTGCTGTCCCTCAGCTCTTCAGCTCAAGGCTAGCGCTCTACCACTTGAGCCACAGCTCCACTTGCGGCTTTTTTCTTTGCTTGTGTGGTGCTGAGGAATCAAACCCAGGGCCTCAGGCATGCAAGGCAAGCACTCTACCACTGAGCCACCTTCCCAGCCCTTTCCCAATTCTCTTGAAATAGAATTTTAACATCTTTACAGAATGTCATTTATTAATCACATTTCTAATATCTCATTATAAATAATATTCTCATAAATATATTTTAGCTAAGTCTTTTGGGTTATTTTACAGAGCAAATTCTTAGAAGTATAATTACTAGGTCAAAGAGTATGATCATTTTCAGACTCATGACACATGATACTAAAATCTCTTTCCAAAATAGATTTCTCAAGTTACACTCCCATCATCAATGCATGAGAATATCCACTTCACCATACAGCTCCAGTGCCAAGTATCTTCTATAAAAAAATCATCTACTAGCTATAACAAATAATATTTCTTTCTTACAAAAAATAAAACATACAATAAAAAGAAAATTTTCAAATCTCTCTCAGAGACTGATTTTCAATATTCAGAATCCAGGAAAATATTCCAAGACTTTTTACTTGCATGTATGTCCAGACACAAAACAGGGAACTGAGATCTCCAGCCTTTGGCCATAGAAACAAAAACCATGTACTTTCTCAAAAATTTGAATCTGATATAGCTGGCTGAGAAAAGTGTTTTAAATCTAGAAAACATTAATTAATACTCTACTGTTATCAACATTCCATTATTAATTCATTGATATCTTTATTATATTTAAGAACATGTATAATAATTGAAAGCAATCTCCTAAAAACTACGAATTATGAACAGAATCTACTTTTATGTGGCTAATGCTGCATTCACTCTCTTCACAAGAAGTCATCCAATTTGGTAGATTTTTTTTTTCAGAAATTGTGCTGTATTTATAAACACATTGGTAAAATCATACAGCTTTGGTTTTTTTCACATAAATGGAATCGTATCACTACATTTTCACATGAATGCAATCATATTAATATATTTACTTAGCTTTTTGTATTTAATACTATTTTTATAGACTGTTCAATGTCAGTAGGTAGAGACCTCTGACCCAATCTATTGAAATACCAAATTATATCTGCTTCTCTCAGCAAACCCTTCTGTTCCTGTGTCACCGCAGGCATACACTTATTCTTCAAGAGGCCCTACTTCATTAAAAATTTTCTAGACCATGTTTTCCTAGTTAGTCTTCTGTGTCCTTTTTTCTTTTTTTTGGGGGGGGGTCTGGTCGTGGGGCCTGAACTCTGGGCCTGGGCACTGTCCCTCAGCTCTTCGGCTCAAGGCTAGCACTCTACCACGTGAGCCACAGCGCCACTTCTGGCTTTTTTTTTTGCTTATGTGGTGCTGAGGAATCGAACCCAGGGCCTCAGGCATGCAAGGCAAGCGCTCTACTACTGAGCCAACTTCCCAGCCCTGTCCTTTCTTCTTTTTTTTTTCTTTTTGTTTCTTTTTTTGCCAGTTCTGGGACTTGAATCCTAGGATTGGATACTGTCCCTGGGCTCCTTTTTGCTCAAAGTTAGTGCTCTACCACTTGAGCCACAGCCAGATGCAACTGTGATTAATTGGAGATAAGTCTCACGGACTTTTTTTTTTGCCAAGCCTGGGTCTTGAACCCAGGGCCTGGGCTCTGTCCCTGAGCTTCTTTTGCTTAAGCATAGCGCTCTACCACCGTGCCACTTCTGGCTTTTTCAGTTTATGGTACTGAGGAATTGAACCCAGGGCTTCATGCATGCTAGGCAAGCACTTTACCACTAAGCCACATTCCGAAACCTCTGTGTTCTTTTTTCATTGTACTTATTTGTTTGCTTCTGCCTCTCCATTCAACCTGAAATTCTGTGAGAAGAAAAAATGGGTGATTTATATTTATATTTATATTTATATCCTAATGCTTAGCACAGGATTTAATTTTTGTTTTGTGTGTGTGCATGTGTGTGCCAGTCCTAGGGCTTGAACCAGGGTCAGGGTGCTATCTCTGAGATTGTTTGCTCAAGGCTAGTGCTCTACCACTTGAGCTCACAATGACACTTCTGGCTTTTTCTGACTAATTTACTGGAGATGAAAGTCTCACAGATTTTTCTGCCCTGAATGGCTTAGAACTTGATCCTCAAATCCCAGCCTCCTGAGTAGCTAGGATTACAGGCATAAGCCACCAGCACTGGGCTTAACATAAGATTTGTTTTTTTGAGCTTTTTTTCTTTGTTTTTTGTCAAGCCTGGGGCCTGAACTCAAGGCCTGGGCACTGTCCCTGAACTTGTTTTACTCAAGGCTAGCACTCTACCACTTCAGCCACAGTGCCACTTCTGGCTTTTTCTGTTTATGTGGTACTGAGGAATCAAACCCAGGGCTTCATGCATGCTAGGCAAACACTATACCACGGAGCCACATTCTCAGTCCAAGATTTATTTTACACAGAAACTCATTATTTTTTCTCTGTTAGTGTTTAATCAGGTCCTACCTTTTCCTTTATGATTTCTGCAGAGGATTCAGCAGAGTAGAACTCTTCACTTTATAGATTGAGAATCCCTTATCCAAAATGCTTCAAACTAAAATGGTTTTTATTTCAATTTTTTTGAATATTTGCATATACATAATAAGATATCTTAGAGATAGGACTCAAATACAAACATGAAATTAATTTGTTTCACATTTTCTTTATATGCTAATCCTGAGTTATTTTGCAAACCATTTTTTGTGTTCTTACATTTTGATGGTTTGCCATCACCTGAGTTCCCGGGGCGGAATTCTCTACCTATGACATCATGTGTGAGCTCAAAATGTGTTAATTATGGAGTTTTATATTGAAAATGCTTAACCTGTGTTAACTGTTCAACTGTTTAGGAGATTTTTTTTTGTGATAGAATACTTGTCTCGCATGGGCAAGGCTCTGAATTTTAATCCCTAGGACTGAAAATTAAAAGATTTTAAAAATAAAAATAATTTAAGTAAAACCAGGTTTTCTTTTTTTTTTTTTTAACTCAGATGTCTGCCTCATTAAACCATACATGGAAAGAAGACTAGGGGAGCTAGGGGAGCTCAGGTTTTAAAGTAGCTGCCTTAAAGCAAGTACAAGATCCTGAGCTCAAATCCTAGAACCACCAATATAATAACATAAAGTAATAATAAATTAAAAATTAAAGCACTAAGGTGAAATTGAGGATGGTCTGTATTATCCAGGTTGTTTTTTGTTTCTGGTGAAAAATTAGAGAGATATTCATTATTCAGAATAATTACCTCAGCTACAAAGGGAAGCAAATGCTGTTATTTACTCCATCTCCAGCAATATAAAAAAGATACACCATCCTGAGCACTTACAAAATTTATTATCCATATACACAGAATCCCCTATCTAACACTCACATTTCTCCCTACCAAACAGATTTCTTTCTTTTCAAGTAAGTCCCTTCCTAATTCTCTGATGAAAACAGCCAAAATGACAACGCTAATGAACAAATCTGCAAATGTGCTAATCTGTCATAAGGGTCAGGATTTACTAAAGGTGAGGAAAATGATAGAGTGCTGAGCACACTTCATGTTAGAAGCTATAGACAGTAAGGATCAGGCAATTAAATGTGCAAAAAGGATGGAAGAGAGGATTATGAAAAATGATGACAAGAAAAACACCTGAAAGATATATCAAGAGACTATAAGGCCCATGGAAAACAAAGTCCATGTAAACTTTTCACTAAAGAAAACCCTCTTTGCCAGCACCTGTGGCTCACACCTGTAATTCTAGCTACTCAGGAGGCTGAGATACGAGGTATGCGGTTCAAAGCCAGCCCAGGCAGGAAAGTCCGTGAGACTCTTATCTCCAATAAACCATTCAGAAAACTGGAAGTAGTGCTGTGGCTCAAGTGGTAGAGCACTCGCCTTGAGCTGAAGAGATGAGGGACAGCGCCCAGACACAGAGTTCAAGCCCCATGACTGACAAGAAAAAGAAAACCCTCTTTAAAATTGTGGTAGCAAGTTAAATGTGAAGTAAAAGATGTTAGATTATGCTGTCACAAAAGTTGTAGAAATAACTCTCTCTGCTCTTTTCTAGCTCTTTCTCAGCTCTTTCCTTCTCTTCTCTTTCCCAGCTTCCTTCTCTTTCCTAGCTCTCTCTTTCCCACCTTTCCCAGACACTCTCTTTTCTAGCTCTTTTCTCTCTTTTCTAGCTCTTTTCTCTCTTTCCCAGCTCTCTCTTTCCCAGGCCTTTCCCCACCGCGTGGAGGACCAAGATGGCCTGGTGCCAGCTGGAACGATGAATAAACCTACCCCTTACCTGAATACCACGTGCGTGGTGCTGTTCTTACTCGGCTACCTCTTTTAAAAACCTAACATAAATGGTGCTGTTACTCGGATAAAGGGCTTAAAGTCAGAATAAGTGGGATTCCTCTCTGTTTTTTCCTCTTTTTTTCTTTTTTATTTGTTCTTCCCTTTCTGCTCTGAGGAATACCCACAGTTCTGACGGCCTTTTGCGAACCCATCTGTCTGCTGCGGACACAGCACATCGATACTATTGCTGCCTTCACATCCACGTCCACACCACTTCTCTACTCTGGTGAATGAAACTACTCTCTACGGCTCTCTATGGCTCAGTCTCTGTCCAGATGTGGCGCCACGCCAGAGAGCTCCTACGGCCTTTAGCTGAAAGGCCAGTCACCTCTGAAGCTGAAGATGCTTGGTTTTGGGGGCTTGGCCATTTCTCTCTAGAGAGCTCTGGGGGAAGTCGGGACGCCGCTTCTGCCTGGTCAGCTCTCCTTCATTCACCAGACTGACTCTCCTACTCACTTAATGGGGTGCTGCAAGTCACGCCTGAGCCGTGAAACCCCTTTGAAATGCCTCCTGCGTTCCCTGGAAAGCCAGAGAGCCTAATTTTATGCCATTCTCAGATGGAGACAGTTTTTGCCACTGCAATGGTAAATGGTCAGAAGTCGTTTACTTTCAGGCTCTCATTGTTCTCTCTCTGCCAGTCATGTCCAACTTTCCCTATCTATCCCTTTCTCTTTTCTACATTTTGGCTTGTGCCTTGAAGAGTGCGACGCAGGCTGGGTCCCAGGGACCCCCCCTCCCCGCCCCCACCCATCTAGGTTCCCTCTCAAAGGCTAGCCAATGTAGGCTTGATCTATTTGTTCAGGGTTTCTTTGCATTCTTTCAGAAATTCACCATCTTGAGTTCGCCATCTTGGCCACATGGTGGGTTAAGGGTTTGGCCCCATCTGACCCTTAACCTTCCGCTAAGTTTACTACTCCATCCATCTATTCTTTTTTTATTTTCAGGTAAGGGGTAGGTTTATTCATTGTTCAAGCTGGCACCGGGCCATCTTGGTCCTCCACGTGGTGGGGAAAGGCCTGGGAAAGAGAGAGCTGGGAAAGAGAGAGTAAGAGAGAGAGATGGGGAAAAGAGCTATGAGAGAGCTAGAAAAGAGAGAAAATAGCTAGAAAAGAGAAGAGCTAGAAAAGAGAGAAAATAGAAAAGAGCTAGAAAAGAGCAGAGAGAGGTAGGAAAGAGAAGAGAAGGAAAGAGCTGAGAAAGAGCTAGAAAAGAGCAGAGAGAGTCCATCCATCTATTCTAAGGTGCTGTTAAGTTTCTCTTTTCATAGGCCCTGGTAACTGAGGCCCAACTATCTGATGTGCTTTGTTAGCAAAGACGTCTAAACATTGTTGTCAAAATTTTAGGTTTTGAGTTTTGCCTTTTTTGTTTTGTTTTGTATATTCTTGTACTGACTTCGTGGCTCTAAAATATTGGGCATATCTGTGCTAAGATTCTCACATCTAAGAAGTTTTATCATTTCAGAATATTTGTCGGTCAATTCTTGATAAGGACCAGGTAAGCTCTACTTATTCTACTTGATCTCGTTGTTGCTTTAATTGGAAATAATAAAGGGCTTTTGTGGCAAAGATTTCAGTTCAAAGCCAACCCAGCTGAAAAATCCCTCAGACTCCATGTTCCAACTAACCTGCAAAGAGCCAGGTTGGAAGCATGGTTCAAGACTCTTATCCCTAACCAGCCAAACACTGGAAGTGCTATTGTAACTCAACGTGGTAGAGCACTAGCCTTGAGCAGAAGTGCTCAGGGACAATGCCCAGGCCTTGAGTTCAATCCTCCTTGAATACCAACTGGGACAAGCCATCCCAGCAACGAGCACCTAGACTCAGCCAGTCTGGGGAACAAGGGAACATGGAGAGCAGTAAGAGGAGATGATGTCACATCAGCTACTTTGTGCCTGCCCTTTCAAAATTAACCAGAGCCAGGAGGTCAATAGAAGTAAGAAGCCAGCCCATCCAATGTCTATACCTGTCTACCTATAACTGAACAGGAATTTATATTCTTGCCTTTGTCACCTGACTTCTCTACCTAGTCATCAGATATCAGAGGTAGCTAGGGACATTTCTACCAACATTTTCAGCCCCAAGTCCTTCCTCTTGCCATTTATTTGCTCTCTAGTATTTTTTTCCAGCCCCTCAATGCTCATGAGACTTCTCCAGACCTCATCTAAGGACTCACGCCACCAAGGGACAGCTGCTGCTCGCTGCCTTCTCTGGGAGGGGACCAAATTCCAGCCTTTTACTCCTAATGTCAACGCCCCTTGTCAGCAGGAAGTAGCCAGAGAGAATCCGTGCCCTATTTCATGATTATTAAAAGGCTGGAAAGTAAGGTCCACTCCTGGATAGCAAGCAGACTCCACCCTCCTTGCAGCAAAGTCTCCGCCCAGTACCTGCATTACCTAGGCAACTGGGACACCTGGAAGAGGTCACATCTGCATCCGCTGAGGTCACTTCTTAATTTGATGTCACCACACCTTTCTCTGACCATACCCTAGATAAAACCTAGCCCAGGCCCAGATGCCCTCTCTCTGCTCTCTCTCTGCTCTTTTCTAACTTTCTCAGCTCTTTCCTTCTCTTCTCTTTCCCAGCTCCCTTCTCTTTCCCACCTTTCCCAGACACTCTCTTTTCTAGCTCTTTTCTAGCTCTTCTCTCTTTTTCCCAGCTTTCTCTCTTTGCCAGCTCTCCCAGCTCTCTTTCCCAGGCCTTTCTCCACTGCATGGAGGACCAAGATGGCCTGGTGCCAGCCGGAATGATGAATAAACCTACCCCTTACCTGAAAAAAAAAGTTGTAGAAATACTAGGCTCCCCAAACCAAAACACTCGATTTTATTTTTTATTCACTTAAAAAAACGCAGCAGGATGGGCTGGGAAGATGGCTCAGTGGTAGAGCGCTTGCCTTGCATGCCTGAGGCCCTGGGTTCGATTCCTCAGCACCACATAAGCAAAAAGAAAAAAGCCGGAAGTGGCGCTGTGGCTCAAGTGGTAGAGCGCTAGCCTTGAGCTGAAGAGCTGAGGGACAGCACCCAGGCCCAGAGTTCAGGCCCCACGACCGGACCCAAAAACAAAACAAAACAGATAAGAAATGTACTCATTATCTTGCCCATGTAATTGAGTGGCGCTGTGGCTCAAGTGGTAGAGCGCTAGCCTTGAGCTGAAGAGCTGAGGGACAGCACCCAGGCCCAGAGTTCAGGCCCCACGACCGGACCCAAAAACAAAACAAAACAGATAAGAAATGTACTCATTATCTTGCCCATGTAATTGTATCCCATCTATATGGTATTTTCACAATAAAAAAAAATCCAGCTGGAGCCAGGTACCAGTGGTTCACATCTATAATTCTAGCTATTCAGGAGGCTGAGATCTAAGGATGCAGTTCAAAGTTAGCCCAGGCAGACAAATCTGGGAAACTCTAACTGGCAAAACTCAAGAGCACCAGGCCCTGAGTTCAAGCCCTAGTATTGGCATTAAAAAAAGTATATATACATATATATATATGTATATATATACATATATGTGGTATATATATATATATATATATATGGGTGTTGTGTATGTGTGTATATGTATACATATACACACATGTGTGTGTGTGTGCATGAGAGAGAAAAAGGTTTCTGTACTAGAATAATTAAAGTTTACATTATTCCCACTGAGGATAGTATTAAAAACAACAACAACAAAAATGGAGCTGGGTGCTGACGGCTCACACCTGTAACCCTAGTTACTCAGGAAACTGAGATCTGAGAATTGTGCTTTGAAGCCAGCTGGGGTAGAAAAGTCCATGAAACTCTTCAATTAATCACAGAAAAAGAAAGAAGTGGTGCTATAGCTCAAAGTGGTTGAGGGCTAGCCTTGACAAAAGGAGCTTAGAGACAGTGTCCAGGCTCAGAGTTCAAGCCTCAAGCCCCATAACCAACGAGAGAGAGAGAGAGAGAGAGAGAGAGAGGGAGAGAGAGAGAGAAAGAGAGAGAGAGAGAGAGAAAGAGAGAGAGAGAGAGAGAGAGAGAGAGAGCGTGCCGGGAGCTGGTATCTCATGGCTATAATCCTAGCTTTTCAGGAGGCTAAGTTCTGACAATTGTGATTCAAAGCCAGCCCAGGTAGGAAAGTCCATACAACTCATCTCCAATTAACCACCAGAATACTGGAAGTGGAGCTGTGGTTCAAAGTGGTTCAAGCACTAGCCTGGAGCTCAAAAGATCAAGGACAGTGCCAACGCCCTAAATTCAAGCCCCATGACCAAAAAAACAAAAAGAAAAATAACCCAAACTTTAAAAAATTTAGTAAAAGAAAAAAGTGAGACCAAAGGAGGATATTCTTAGGACAGCATCATAAAGGCTCAATAGCTAAGTACATATGATCATATAAAATGATTTATATCAAAATGAACTCCAAGAAAGAGAAATTGGAGGTTTTTTGTTATTTTGCTTTTCGTTTTTGTTTTCTCCTTTGTCACTGTTTTTTATTTCGGTACCTTTGGTCTTGTATATAAGTTTATCTGTTTGGGGGATGGTAAGGGGGAGCACAGAAATGGTAGGACAAAGTGTAAACAAATGTAGCAGTGATACTCACTAGACACTATGTTGAAAATGAACTATACAACATGTGGGGGAGGGACGGTCAGGAGGGAAAAAACTGGGAGAAATCATCTTTAAAATATAAATAAATAAAAAATCTAAAAAGTTCACCAAATTCTAAACAATCATTTCAAATATGTCTATCATTGGCAAATTCTACCAATCAAATAATGAAATCTGGGGCTGAGAAGGTGGCTCAGTGGTAAAGCGCTTGCCTTGCATATATGAGGCCCTGGGTTCGATACCTCAGCACCACATAAGCAAAAAGAAAAAAAGCCGGAAGCGGCTGTGGCTCAAGTGGTAGGAAGCTAGCCTTGAGCTGAAGAGCTGAGGGACAGCGCCCAGGCCCAGAGCTCAGGCCCCACGACCAGACCCAAAAAATAAAAAATGAAATCTACACAATCTTTTCAAAAATAAGAAGAAGGGGGCTGGGAATGTGGCTTAGTGGTAGAGTGCTTGCCTAGCATGCATAAATCCCTGGGTTTGATTCCTTAGTACCACATAAACAGAAAAAGCTGGAAGTGGTAGAATGCTAGCCTTGAGTAAAAGAAGCTCAGGGACAGTGCCCAGGTCCCGAGTTCAGGCCCCAGGACTGGCAAAAAAAGAGGAAGGAACACTTGCCAACTCATTTTATGAATCTACACTGCCTAGCAAAAACAGACCAAGATAGAACAACTAGAAAATACAGACCTACAAACTCCATGAAATTACATGTAAAAATACTCAATGAAGTACTAATAGTTCAAAACAATACATAAAGGGAATAATACAACAGAATTATGTCATGGGAATACAAAGATAGTTTTAGTATTTTAAAAATCATTTAAAATATTATTTTTTTCTTTTTTTGCCAGTCTCCTGGGCTTGAACTCAGGGCCTGGGCACTGTCCCTGAGCTTCTTTTGCTCAAAGCTAGCACTCTACCCCTTGAGCCATAACGCTACTTCCAGCTTTTTCTGTTTATATTGTGCTGAGTAATCGAACCCAGGGCTTCATGCATGCTAGGAAGCACTCTACCACTGAGCCACATTCCCAGCCCCTCATTAAAAAATATTAATGGAGCTGGGTGCCTGTGGCTCATGCCTATAATCCTAGCTCCTCAGGATGCTGTGATCTGAGGATCATCATTCAAAGCCAGCCTCGGGAATGAAAGTCTGGGAGACTCTTATCTCCAATTAACCACCAAAAAACCAGAAGTGGTGCTGTAGCTCAAGTGGTAGAGTGCTTGCCTTGAACTGAAGAGCTCAAGGACAGGCCCAGAATTCAAGCTCCATGACCAACAAAAAGAAAAAAAGAAAGGAAGGAAGGAAGGAATGGAGGGAGGGAAGAAGAAAGGAAGGAAATATTAATGGATCAAAGGAGAAGAAAGGGTCAGACACAGTGACTCACACTTGTAATCCCAGCTAGTTGGGAGGTGGGGATTGGGAGGATTACCTGAGCAATCCTAAGGCTACCCTGGTCAAAAAGTTCGTGAGATATGAATCTCAAGAAACAAGCTAGACACAGTTGCAATGCCAACTACTCAGCAGGGGTAGATAGATAGGAGGAGTATAGTCCAAAGAAAGCCCAGACAAAAAGCCTGAGGCCCTATCTAAAATATAACTAAAACAAAAAGAGCTAGAGACTTAAGTCATAGCAGCTACCAAGCAAACAAAATACCCTGAGTGCGACCCCTAGAACTATCACAAAAGAAGAAAATATTGCTACCTTATCAATACATGATAAAATGCATTTGGAGAAACATACTGTACATTCATTATAGTAATGATAATGTGAGTCATCTTAGCAAACTAAAACAGAAGAGAACCATCCTCAACCTGTTAAGATACATCTACAAAATCTATAGCTAATGATTACTGTATGCTTTCCTCTTAAGATCATGCATAAGACAAGATATCTACTCTCTACATTCCTGTTCTGCATCATTTTGAAATACTAAACAAGCTATGTATATTACAAAAAAAAGAAATTAGAACTGTCCTTATTCACAGACAATATGATCATCTACACAAAAAAAAATCCCAAGTCTAGAACTAATAAATGATTTACAAAGGTCACAAGTTACAAGGACAACACACCAAAATCATAATTCTATATATTAACAGTGTATAATTAGAAATTAAAATAAAAAACATTCTATATTATACACAACTCAAATATGAAATACTACATTCTAAATATCGTGTACTAAGGGATTAACTCAGTGGTAGAGCACTTACCTAACATGCACCAGGCCTTAAGTTTGATACCCAGTACCACAAGAAAAAAAAGGCAATAAAAGTAAAAATAAATAAAAAGAATGTACAGGGCTTATATGCTAAAAACTATAGCTAATGAAAAAAAAAGCAAAGCATGCCTGAATAAGAGAGGTGTATCATATTCATGGATTCAAATACTCACCGAATTCATCTAGATATATAACAAAATTCCAATCAAAATCCCAGCAGGATTTCTTTTTTGTAGATAGAGACAATATTATTCTAAAATTTATATGAGAAGGCAAAAGAACCTAAAAAGACAAAATAATACTGAAAAAGAATAAAATTGGAGGAATCACTACTCAATTTTAAAATTTACTATAAAGCTAGTGTAATTGAGAAAGTGAAAAAATTGACATATCCATCAACTGAAGACAGCCCAGAAATATGCTCATATAAATATAACCAAATGATTTCTGACAAAAGTGCAAAGGCAAGGGAGAAATGGTAATCCTGTCCCTTTCAATAAATTGTATTTAGACAAGTGGACATCGACATGCAAATCCAAAAACAAAAGCCTCTTCACACTATACAGAAATAAACTGAAGATATAAATGTAAAATGTATCACTTAAAAAGAAGCACAGGAAGAGCCAGGCATAGTAATGCATGCCTATAATCCTAGCACTACACAAGCAGACCTATTTCCAAAAAAAAGAAAAAAAGACTGGGAACATAGCTCAGTGGTAGAGTAACTTCCTAGCACAGGCAAGGCCCTGAGTTCTTCCCAGTATTAAAAAACATAGAAAATTATCATGCCTGTGATTATGCAAAGAATCCCTAGACATGAAACCAAAGGTTTCAGAAAAGATAATAACTGCTAAAAAATTGAAATATTCCTATGCAAACTGTTCTGTTAAATGAATTAAAAGAGGAACTAAGTACTGTGAGAAACCAGATGCCTGATAAAGGACTCATATACAGAATATACAAAGACATCTTAAAGCTCAACAATAAGCAAATGAATAGTTTTTAAATGTGCAAAACACTGTTCTTAAAAAAACCATTTACCAATGAATGTATATAGATGACAAGGAAGCACAAGAATAAAATGTTCATCATTAGTTATTTATAAAATGCAAATTAAAAGTATGATAGGTTAGTGACTCACACCTGTAATCCTAGCTATTCAAGAGACTGAGCTCTGAGGATCGCAGTTCATAGCTGGCCTGGGCAAATAAACCTAAGAGATTCTTTTTTTTTTTGCTTATGTGGTGCTGAGGAATTGAACCTAGGGCCTCAAGCATGCAAGGCAAGCGCTCTACCACTAAGCCACCTTCCCAGCCCCTTCCTGAGAGATTCTTATCTCCAATTCACCAACAAAAAGTCAGAAGCAGAAGTGTGGCTCAAGTGGTAGAATACCAACATGAGGCCTGGGTTTAAGTCTCAATACTGGCATTAGAAAAACAAAAAAGGACTGGGAAGGTAGCTCAGTGGTAGAGCGCTTGCCTTGCATGCATGAGGCCCTGGGTTCAATTCTTCAGCACCACATACATAAGCAGAAAAAGCCGGAATTGGCACTGTGGCTCAAGTGGTAGAGCACTAGCCTTGAGCTGAAGAGCTGAGGGACGGCGCCCAGGCACAGATTTCAGGCCCCATGACTGACAAAAACATAAAAAAACCAAATGAACAACATATGCTTTACTGTATGACTCAGAAATCCCAAACCTACATATTTACACTAGGGAAATGCAGCTCTGTTTGTAGCCACAACAATCATAATTTATCTAAATATCATTTGAGGGAGGAATAAATAAACTATAGTACATCCATGTACAATGAACATTACTCAGCAACAAGAAGGAATGAATCATTAATATCCAACAACTTCAAGGAATCTCAAAAGCATTATGTTAAATGAAAGTAGTCATTCTTAAAAGATTACAAGCAGTACAATTCCACATATGTGCTATTCTGTAGAAGACATAA
The DNA here is from genome assembly GCF_000151885.1 of Dipodomys ordii. Lineage (NCBI taxonomy): Eukaryota > Metazoa > Chordata > Mammalia > Rodentia > Heteromyidae > Dipodomys > Dipodomys ordii. Next base: position 277,996 of record NW_012267437.1, read on the forward strand.
ATATAATGACAGCAAATGTGACCAGTGGGCAGGCACAAGGATTGGTTTTGATGTTATCACAAAGGGAAAATGTGAGAGTTTGGGGGGACTGTACAATTGTTCAGTGTCCTCATTGGGATGGTAATTACATAAATCTTTAACTATATTAAAAAGTAATCTAACTGTGGTCACATACACAAGTCAATTTGTATGCTAATTTAAAAATAAAACTAGGCCAGGTGCTGGTGGCACATGCCTGTAATCCTAACAACTTAGGAGGCTAAGGTCTGAGGATTGTGGTTTGAAGCCAGCCCAGGCATTAAAGTCCATGAGACTCAACTCCAATTAGCCACCAAAAAGTTGGGGCTTATGTGGCAGAGCACTGGCCTTGAGCACAAAGCTCAGGGACAGCACTCAGGCCCTGAGTTCAAGTCCCAGGACTGGCACACATATACAAAAACTAACTTGCTTTCATGACTTTTAGTTTCATTTTGTAACATAAAATCTCAGTTGATTCCCTTTCTTCCATGCTTAAAAGTGAATCTTTGATTCTTATTTAACATGGACTGGTTTTAAGTAATATTTTATATTACTAAGTGGCGCTATGGCTCAAGCGGTAGAGCAATCACCTTGAGCTGAAGAGCACAGGGACAGCGCCCAAGCCCAGAGTTCAAGCCCCATGACCAACAACAACAACAAAAAAAAACTATTTTATATTACTTATTTTATTGCCTGATAAGTAATACAACTTTTATGTTAAAATTGGCTGGGAATATAGCCTAGCATGTGTCAGACTCTGTATGTGCACGCACATGCATACACACATATGTACACGTACACACACACACACACACACACAAATGAGGACACATCAGAGTATTAACTTTAACAAGTTATTTCTAGGTAAGAAGATTTTGTTGATGTTGTAGGACTTGAATTCAGGGCCTGGGTGCTGTCCCTGAGCTCTTTTGCTCAAGGCTAGCTCTCTACCACTGTGAGCCACAGCACCACTTCCAGTTTTTGAGTGGTTACTTGAAGATAAGAGTCTCACAGGACTTACCTGCTTGGGCTGGCTTTGAACCACAATCTTCTGATCTCAGCCTCCTGAGTAGTTAGGATTATATGTATGAGCCACCAGCGCCAGGCAAAATAAGGAGGTTTTTAAAGTAGTGTGTTTATTTTCCAAATGAACTTGTATTACTTATATCATCAGTAGGTAAAGAAATAACCCTTTCAACTCAGGCCTAGTCATAACCTTGTAAGAAAATTTTAGGGCTTCATTCTGTAAACATAGAGAGGCAAGCAGATAGGAAAAGAAGCTGGGGGACACAGCAAAGAACAGGACATCTGCCAGTGCTGCTAGAGAATGTAAGAAATCTTGGGAAGGAGAAGGCTACCTTACCTGAGATTGCTTGAAAACATCCTTCCCAACAACATCCAAGTTTGAGGGGTCTTTGATGGAACTAACATACTCAGAAACAGCCTTGATTACCACATCACAGGGTGGGAGAACCAGCTGATGAGCTCGGACCTAGAAAAGGCAAGTAAAGGACACTAACATTGAAGGTGGATGATCACTAAAAAAGAGTGAATTGGGCTGCAATACAAAATTCAAATTCAGTAAATCCATGGAAAGATAAACTATTTTCATAAATAGTTTTTTCCCCCTTAATTGTTAGTACAAAACACTTGGGAAGAATTTAAAAGTAAAAAGACATTGAAATTATATCCATAATCCTCCTATAGAGGTAACTACTGTTTAATGACATTGCCATTATTAGTTAATTGATGGTCATGAGAGATTTCAGCTGCTTCTGATGTTTTTGCTGTTAAAAGTAATGTTGTGTAAGCTAGGCTCTAGTAGCTCACACCTGTAATCCTGGTGAGGCTGAGATCTGAGGATCACAGTTCAAAGCCAGCCCAGGCAGGAAAAAATCTGTGAAACTCTTATCTCCAGTTACCCACCATAAAACTGGAAATGGAACTGTGGCTCTGAGTGGTAGAGCATTAGCCTTGAGGGCTCAGAGACAGTGCTCGGGCCCTGAGTTCAATCCCAATGACCAAAAAATAAAAAAGTAATATGATATGTGGGTTCAAATTTGAAGAACAAAGAAGTCTTTGAAAAGCATCAGGAAAATATGTAAACAGCAGATTTAAGGCTCACGATAACAAGAAATTCACATTCATTTTGTTAGAATGTATATATAAGAAGATAATGGGTGTTAAAGAGATGCACACAACAGAGTATAGGAGTGAAATAACTTGATGTTTGGCATTGGCATTGAATTACTTCAGCAATGACAACAAATCCCAGCAAATCTGGCAAAATCTTCACAACTGTTGTTAGATCTATATGATGGTACAATAGTGATTATATTATTGTAGTTCCTCACCAGTTTTGTGATGTTTGAGTGTGTGTGTGTGTGTGTGTGTGTGTGTGTGTGTGTGTGTGTGAATACTAGAGCTTGAATTCAGGGACTAGCACTCTATCACTTGATCCCACAGCTCCTCTTCCAGCTTTTTTGGTAGTTAATTCCAGTTAACTGCTTTAACTGGAATTACTAATAGAGTTTTCTGCATGGGATAGCTTTGAATTCTGATCCTCAGATCTCAGCCTCCTGATTAGCTAGGATTACAGGCTTGAGCAACCGGTGCCTAGAGCTTAAGCACTTTCAAAAGAAAAAAATGGTGCTATAAAGAAATATGGGTATTTGTTGTTCACTCTGCAATTAATTAAAAACTTCCAAATTACCAAGGTAAAGGGTATACTTTTTTTGGTGCTGGTCCTGGGGCTTGAACTCAAGTCCTGGACACTGTCTCTGAGCTGTTCTGTTCTACCACTTGAGGCATAGCTTCATTTCATTTGAGGTCAGAGTCTCACAGACTTTACTGGCCAGACTGGCTTTGAACTGAGAAACTCAGATCTCAGCCTCCTGAGTAGCTAGGATTATAGACGTGGGCCACCAGCACCTGGCTTAGGGTATTCCTTTTATAAAAATCTTGTGGTAAAAATTGATTTTCTCACATGTTATCCCATTCATTCCTTTACTTTACACTATGTGCCAGGCACTGTTCCAGCCACCAGAGACACAGCAATGCCTTTACAGAAGATTAAATTCTAGTGTAGGCATGTTGGGATGAAATGAGAGGAAGCAAACAAACAAAATGAATAAGTAAATGTAAAGTGGGCTAGATGCAGATAAATGTTATGGAGAAAATGTAGTATAGAAGGGATTAGGGAATATAAATATACATATGTAGGCAAGTACAACACACGCACATGTGCATATATTGTTTTAAATAGGATCATCAGGAAAGGCCTACATTTGACAAGATCTCTAGGAATGAGGAAATGGTTATGAAAGAAGAAAAAAATCCAAGTGGAAGGAATGGTTAAGTACAAAAATCTTTTCACTATTAGTGGAATAAAAGAAATACATGACCAAATAAATAGGAGGTCATGAGTACACCAGAGTATAGAAGGTCATGATAGTAAGGATAGCGTATAAACTATATAGTATAAACCATAGGAAGGATTGGGTAAGTGATAGTCACTAAAGGATTTTGGGTTTATTTTGTTTCCCCGCCCCCCAACATTTTTTTGTAGTCCTGGGCTTGAACTTAGGGCCTGAGCATTGTCCCTGAGCTTCTTTTTGCTCAAGGCTAGTGCTCTACCACTTGAGCCACAGTGCCATTTCTGGCTTTTTCTGTTTGGCAGTACTGAGGAATTGAACCCAAGGTTCTGTGCATGCTAGGAAAGCACTCGACAGCTAAGCTATATTCCTAACCCCCCCAAGATTTTTTAGTATCAATTAGTTGTATCCATACAGTATACCTTAACCAGGCTTACCCTCTCCATCGCTCTCTCTTATCCCTATCCTCTTCCCCCATTTCTCATACTGATCACTAAAGGATATTGTTTTATTTTTATTTAGTTTAATTTTTTATTATCCTTAAGTAGTTGTACAAAGGGGTTTCAGTTCAACATATCAGTTCATGAGCACAGTGCATCAATTCACTAGAGGATTTTTTTTTTGCCAGTCCTGGGACTTGAACTCAGGGCCTGGGAAGTGTCCCTGAGCTTCTTTTGCTCAAGGATGGCACTTTACCACTTGAGCCACAGCACCACTTCTGGTTTTCACGTGGTACTGAGGAATCGAACCTAGGGCTTCATGAATTCAAGGCAAGCACTCTTTTTTTTTTTTTTTTGGTCGGTCATGGGGCTTGAACTGTGGGCCTGGGCACTGTCCCTCAGCTCTTCAGCTCAAGGCTAGCACTCTACCACTTGAATACCACTTCCAGTTTTCTGGTGGTTTATTGGATATAAAGATTCTCACGAATTTTCCTGCCTGGGCTGGCTTTAAACCGTGATCCTCAGATCTCAGGCTATTGAGTAGCTAGGATTACAGGTGTGAGCCACTGGCGCCCGGCTTCAACTATGAAATTTTTATATACACATATAATGTACTTTGATCATTATCTCTATATACCTTCTATTCCTCCCTCCCACTCCTCTTGGTCCTGTTCCTTTTCCCAAACGGTCCCATTTCTAATCTTTAAAAAATATGCACATATACATATTATGCCAAAAAAGGAAGATAAAACACATGCTAAAGAACACATTTTAGTCTCCATTTTCCTAAAACACTAAAGTAGAACACAACACAGTTATTTAGCATACAATAATATATATATATATATATATATATATATATATATATATATATATATATATGAACAGTTATCTCCCAAATGATAATTTTAAATTGCATACTCTTCTTTTTTCGTTTTTGGTGATTATCCTGGGGCTTGAACTCAGGTCACTGTCCCTGAGCTTTTTTTTTTTTAGTCAGTCATGGGGCTTGAACTCTGGGCCTGGGCACTGTCCCTGAATCTTCAGCTCAAGGCACGCACTCTACCATTTGAGCTACAGCGCCACTTCTGGTTTTCTGGTGGTTAACTGGAGATAAGAGTCTCATGGATGTTCCTGGATATTAATCCTGGATATTAATCACAGATGTCCCTGAATATAATCTGGATATTAATCCCCTGTACAAATCCTCTGGGTAGCTGATAAAGATTTTTCTCCCATTCGCAAGCTGTCTCTTGGAGCTGATCATAGTTCCCTTGCTGTACTGAATCTTTTTAATTTGATGCAATCCTATTTGTCAGTTATTATTTCCTGAGCTGTTGGGAGTATTCATAAGAATGACACAGCATATTCCTGGATCTTCAAGTGTTTGCCCCAGGGTTTTATGTTTAGTTTTATTTTAAAGATTCACTCTGATGTTACATCATCATAACCATCTGAGAACAGATGAGGGTGTGAGAATAGATAGGGTAGGGTAGAGTGTAAGAAGGCCAACAATAAACTATAATAATAATCCAGACAAGACATAATGATGGTTTGATAAATAAAAGTAGTTATAAATGTTTTTGGGGGGGTAGTTTTTCTTTTTTCTTCAAGACGAGGTCTGGCCATATATTCCAGGCAGGCCTCAAACTCTAGGTCCTGATGCCTCAGACTCCCAAGTATATATTGCCATGTTCAACTGAGCATGGTCTATCATAAAGAAAAAAATCAGAATTGCCCAGGAAGTGTGTGCCAGTTTTGAGCAAAAAAGACAAGCAAGAACACAAGGCCCTGACTTTAAGCCCCAGTACCAAAAAAAGAAAAAGAAAAAAAGAAAAAGTCAGATGCTAGTGGCTCATGCCTATAATCCTAGCAACTCAAAAGGCTGAGATCTAAAAATCAACGTTTGAAACCAGCACGGACAGAAAAGTCTGAGAATTTTATATCTCGAATTAACCACCAAAGAGAAGGAAGAAGAGCTGTGGCTCAAGTGGTAGAGTACCAGCCTAAGTGAAAAAAATCAAAGCAAGAGACTGAAGCCCTTATTTCAAGCTACAATACAGGCACATAGCATAAGAAGAAAAATCCTATTGTTTCCAGGCGCTGGTGGCTCATGCCTCTAATCCTAGCTACTCAGGAGGCTCAGATCTGAGGACTGCAATTCAAAGCCAGGCCATGCAAGAAAGTCTGTGAGACTTTAATCTCCAATGAACCACTGGAAAAGTGGAAGTGGAGCAGTGGCTCCAAAGTGGTAGAATGCTAGCATTGAGCCAAAGAGCTCAGGGACAGAGCCCAGGCCCTGAGTTCAAGCCACAGGACTGGAAAAAATAAAAACAAAAATCAAATTACTCTTGATTTTATTCGCAATCTATTTACTGTTCTACATTTCTTCTCATACCAAAGTCCTCTAGAGCGAGTTGTCTATACTTGTCTTTACTATTTTCTGTTGCTTGTTCTCTCTTCAATCTGATATGCTAAAATTGCCTTCAAGAAGGTCACCAAAACATCTAAGTTGGCAAGCCCAGTGATAAGATTTCCTACTTGACTATTTGGCAGTATTTGACATAGCTGCTCACTCTTCACTTGGCTTTACAACAGCACACTCTTGTTTCCTTCATACCTCACTAATCGCTGTTTTGTGTTGTTCTCTTATCTTCCAACAATGGGGTGTTCAGAGTTCACCCTAGTTCCCTTCTGTTCTAATTGCACACATGATTGATTGCACCTGGGATCATGACTTCATGAACATTTGCCAATTGGTGACCTCTAAGATTTTATCTGTCTGCCCTCTCCTTTACACTCCAGATTTTAATATTTGTTTACTAAACATATTCGTTTATATATCAAACATGTATTTTACAGTAATATTTCCAAATGGAAACTGATTTTCCTTTAAAGCTGTTCCTTCCTTATCTTCCCTCATTTTCCTTAATGACAATTTTATAATTCCAGTTTTTTAGGTTAAAATTCTTGGGATCATTTGGACTTACATCTCTCATTCGTATAGCTCACATTAAGTCTGTTATAAACAGCATTAACTTTCCTTTCAAAATATGTCTAATTAACCTCCATCATTAAGAAAAAAAAAGAGCTGGGTGCAGGTGTCTCATGCCTGTAATCCTAGCTACTCTGAAGGCTGAGATCTGAGGATCACTGCTCAAAGCTAGCCTGGGCAGAAAAGTCTTTGAGACTCTTAACCACCAGAAAACTGGAAGTGGTGCTGTGGCTCAAATGGTAGAGTGTTCATCTTGAACTGAAGAGCTCAAGGACAGTGCCCAGGCCTAGAGTTCAAGCCCCACAACAGAAGGAGAAGGAGAAGGAGAAGAAAGAGAGAAGGAAGAAAGAAGAAGGAAGCAGCAGCAGCCAGGCTCTGGTGGCTAATATCTGTAATCCTAGCTACTCAGAAAGCTGAGATCTGAGGATCAAGTTTTGCCAGTATAGACAAAAATGTTTGTGAGACTCTCATCTCCAATTAACCACAAAAAAAACCCAAAAGATGAGCTGTGGCTCAAGTGGTAGAGCAAAAGTTAAAGAACAGTACTTAGGCCCAGCAATTCAAGCCCCAAGACCAGTACACAATCACAATAAAAGATGGATCATGGTTATACATCCACTATAGGAAAGAACCAATGAATGATGCAGAAGAAGGAGGGGGAGAATTGTTGAATTAATTTTACCTTTATATTGGCAAGACTAGATAGGATCTAATACAATTAGATTTGGCTTAAGGAGCATGAAGGTAGGGGGCACATTCAAGGACAAACAAATTATATACAGGTGAAAAGATAGGGTGGGAGTTTATGGAAGATTTGTATCATGATTTCCATTTTCTCAGTGAAACAGAAAAAGATATCACAAGCTGTGGGTAAACAAATGAGCTGATAGTATTAAAGGCTGGAGGAAAGAGAAGGTATAAAATAACTGTTTAGGATAAAGAAGGAACAAATAAAATATTTTTTTGTCAGTTTTGGGGCTTCAACTCAGTGCCTGGGTGCTGTCCTTGATCCTCTTTGTGTGCAAAGCTAGCACTCTACCACTTAAGCCACAGCACTACTTCCACTTTTTTTTGGGGGGGGGGGGTCATGGGGCTTGAATTCTGGGCCTAGGCACTGTCCCTGTGCTCTTCTGCTCAAGGCGAGCTCTCTACCACTTTAGCCACAGCACCACTTATGGATTGCTGGAGGTTTATTGGAGATAAGAGTCTCACAGACTTTTCTGCCCGGGCTGGCTTTTAGCTGTGATCCTCAGATCTCAGCCTCCTGAATAACTAGGCTTACAGGCGAGAGCCACCACCGGCACCTGGCTACCACTTCCACTTTTTGAGTGGCTAGTTGGAGATAACAGTCTCTCGAGGACTTTTCTGCCTTAGCTGGCTTTGAACCGAGATCCTCAAATCTCAGCCTCCTGAGTAGCTAGGATTATAGGTGTGAACCCTCAGTGCCCAGCTACAAACAGAAATTTAGTGTAATCCCCAACTAACACTGCCACCATAAGTACAGGAGGCTATACTTCAATATTTCCTAAACTGTTAACAAAAAGTAACAAGATAGCCAGGAGCCGGTGGCTCACGCCTGTAATCCTAGCTACTCAGGAGGCTGAGATGTGAGGATCATGGTTCAAAGCCAACCTGGAGAGGAAAGTCCATGAAACTCTTGTCTCCAATTAACCACCAGAAAACCAGAAGTGGTGCTGTGGCTCAAGTGGTAGAGCTATAGCCTTGAGCTGAAGAGCGCAGGGACAGCACACAGGCCCAGAACTCAAGCCCCATGACCCCCCCCCAAAAAAAGTAACAAAGTGCTCATTGAACTTACATGACTGATAGCTAAGTCATATTATCTATCAATCACTGCATCTCTTCTTTTGTAAATTTTCTGCTTTTGTCCTTTATAGCCCATTATTGTGGCATTTAGTAAAGTTTGTGTGAATCCTAAGATATAAAGAGTATTTCAACAACTCAATTTTTATGTATTTTTAAAAATTTTAAATGGTGCAACAGGTCCACCTGTATCTTTAAACAACTGGTTTTTCCCCATCTCCTCCTCAAGTTATACTGACATCAAATATAGTGAAAGCAGGGGTTATACTGTGGGGGAGGGACATACAAAGCAACAAAGAGATAATCTTATAAGT
>NW_012267437.1:287347-292101 GCF_000151885.1 Dipodomys ordii
AAATGTACACATTATCCTGCCCATGTAATTGTAACCCCTCTGTACAGTATGTTCACAAAAAATAAAATAAAAATAAAAAAAAGAATACAGAAGCCAAAAAAAATTTTTAAATGTTTATTATAAAAGTGATGCATAGAGTGGTTATGCTTGCACAAGTCAATACATTTCTTTTTGGACAATGTCACCCCTTCCTTGCACTCCCACCCATCCCCACCCACAATTTATAGAGTTCACTTCAACACAGTGTCCAGTAAGTACCACTGCTGCATTTGTTCACCCTTTGTCCCTCCATCTCTTTTTTTTTGGGGGGTCCAGTCATGGGGCCTGAACTCTGGGCCTTGGCGCTACCCCTCAGCTCTTCAGCTCAAGGCTAGCGCTCTACCACTTGAACCACAGTGCTACTTCCGGCTTTTTTCTTTTTGCTTATGTGGTGCTGAGGAATCGAACCCAGGGCCTCAGGCATGCAAGGCAAGCATTCTACCACTGAGCCACTTTCCCAGCCCCTGTCCCTCCATCTCTGTGACTCCCCTTACTCTCCTCCCAAAGATGAACAAACAGAACAAAAAGAAAAGAAAAAAAACAGCAAAAAAGAAAAAAAAAAGCCTTGTTTCTATTTCCTGGAGTCATATGCTAAATATTTTAAATGGAATGAAAGATAATTACTCCACCAAACTCCATTCAAAACTATTGTCACCACATATAGTGGCTCAACCTTATAATGCTAGCTATTCAGAATGTTGAGATGTGAGGATCAGGGTTCAAAGCCACCTCACACAAGAAAGATTGAGATTCTCGTTCCCAGTTAACAACCAAAAAGCTAGAAGCATGTTTTGAGAGCACTAACCTTGACCCAGAAAGCTCAGGGACAGTACCAAGCCCTTATTTCAAGCCCAGGATTGGCCAAAAACAAAAGCAAAAATCCTGTTATCTCCTAATCTGTACAAGTAGAAAATGGTACACATTACCTTCAGTGATGCAAGAGGATGTTCTGGTCCCAACAAGCTCCAGTGAAAGGCAGCCAAGTCCTCATCTGGGAGAATGTGGTTACCTATAAAGTACATTTGTCATTCATTAAATACACAAATATTTTCTTTAAGAAATTTTTACTGTTATTATAAAGGTGATGTACAAAGGGGTCACAGTTACATAAGTCAGGTAGAGTACATTTCTTCTTTTTTTAAAAATTGTGACTATTTATTTATTAGTTGGTTGGTTGGTTGTGGGGCCTGAACTCAGGGCCTGGGCACTGTCCCTGAGCTTTTTTGCTCAAGGCTAGCACTCTTACCACTTTAAGCCACAGTGTCACTTCCAGTTTTCTCGTGGTTCATTTGAGATAAGAGGCTCACAGCCTTTCCTTCTCCGGCTGGCTTCAAACCAAGATCCATAGATCTCAGCCTATTGAGTAGCTAGGATTACAAGTATAAGCCATCAACGCCCAGCTGGTAACATTTCTTTTTGGACAATGTTCGATTCTCTCCCAGTTTTTCCCTCCCAACTCACCCACAAGCCGTATAGTTCATTTTCAACATGGTGTCTAGTGAGTACCACTGCTACATTTGTTCACCTTTGTCCCTCCATTTCTGTGCCTTTCTTTACTCTCCCAAAGACAGAGAAACAAATAAGACAAGAAGAAAACAAAAACAAAAGCAAAAATAAAAAACCTCTTGTTTCCATTTCCTGGTACAAATGTTTTCTTAAAACACCTCTAGCCTAGCAACAATGACTCACGCCTATAATCCTAGCTACCCTGGAGGCTGAGATCTAAGGATCATGATTTGAAGCCAGCTTGGGCAAAAAAGTCCCTATGGGACTCTTATCTCCAATTAACCACTCAAAAACTGAAGTGGAACTGTGGTTTAAAGTGGTAGAACAAAAAAAAGTGGTAGTGGGCTGGGAAGGTGGCTCAGTGGTAGAGCGCTTGCCTTGTATGCATGAGGCCCTGGGTTCGATTCCTCAGCACCACATAAGCAAAAAGAAAAAAGCTGCAAGTGGCGCTGTGGCTCAAGTGGTAGAGCGCTAGCCTTGAGCTGAAGAGCTGAGGGACAGCACCCAGGCCCAGAGTTCAGGCCCCACGACTGGACTCAAAAAAAAACAATACAGGGGAAAACTACCTACCTAGTAGTGCTGCAAAAATGGGGAAATTCATCCGCTTCAGACCCAGCTGCTTGGCTACCTCTTGCATCAGGAACTGGTTGGTAGTGAGGTTCTTTCCATTCCAGCTCAGCTTCAGAGCATGAGAACTGTAGTAAAAGGGAATATTGTAGAGAGCATACTCGGAGTCATGAGCAAGAAGGCCATGAAAGCCATTGTCCCGAAAAAAAGCCACCACTTCCAAATGGTGGTCTTCAAGGCTCTGAAAGACCTAGGAAAGAAAAAAAGAATGTATCAGGTCACAGAAACTGATTGGCTTTGTCAGAAATCAGAAAGCTTAGTAACCCAATGTAAAATTTGGTGAAATTTAAGATTACATGAAGCTAACCAGGCACTGGTGGCTCACACCTATATTCCTAGTTACTCAGGAGGCTGAGATCTGAGGACAGTGGTTCAAAGCCAGCCCAGGTAGGAATGTCCAAAAGACTCTTATCTCCATTTAACTAGCAAAAAGCCAGAAATGGAGCTGTGGCTTAACTGGTAGAGCACTAGTCTTAAGCACAAAAACTCAGGGACAGTGCCCAGGCCCTGAGTTCAAGACCCAACTCTCTCTCTCTCTCTCTCTCTCTCTCTCTCTCTCTCTCACACACACACACACACACACACACACACACGTACACATACATGCACGTGATTATATGTAGCTTAAAAAAAACACTCTTAAAAAGAACCAAACAGGGCTGGGAAGGTGGCTCAGTGGTAGAGTGCTTGCCTTGTACACCTGAGGCCCTCAGCACCACATAAGCAGAAAAAGCCAGAAGTGGCGCTGTGGCTCAAATGGTAGAGCACTAGCCTTGAGCTGAAGAGCTGAGGGACAGTGCCCAGGCCCAGAGTTCAGGCCCCATGACTGGCAAAAAAAAAAAAAAGAACCAAACAGCCTTGGTTTTGATAGTTTATGCTTGTAATCCTAGCTACTAAAGAGGCTGAGATGTGAGGCTCAAAGCCATCCAAGACAGGATGGATCCAAGGGACTCTTACCTCCTATTAACTACCAAAAATATGGAAGTGCAGTTGTGGCTCAAGGGATAGAGTTGCCAGCCTTGAACAAAAAAGCTAAGGACAGGGGCTGGGAAGGTGGCTCAACAGTAGAATGGTTGCCTTGCATGCATGAAGCACTGGGTTCAATTCCTCAGCACTACATAAACAGAAAAGGCCAGAAGTGGCACTGTGGCTCAAGTGGTAGAGTACTAGCATTGAGCTGAGGAGCTGAGGGACAGCGCCCAGGCCTAGAGTTCAAGCCCCATGACTGACAAAAAATAAAAATAAAAAATAAAGGCTAAGTATAGTACCCAGGCCTTGACTCCAAGTCCCATAGTCAGCACAAAAAATAAACAGCCGCTTTAGGAAAAGAGAGGCAGTACCATCTCTCCAGTTGATTGTAGGGAAGTCAGTACAAAATGTTTGAGTATATTGTAAACTATCTACATCTCAAGTAGCAAAGTAATATTACTTATCAATTAAGTTATCAGGCACTGTTCAAAACCCACTGCATGCCCACTAACCTTGCAATAACTTCATAAGCTATTATTACAATAGTTCTTCCTTATTTGTTGGAATATGTTCAAGACCTCCAGTTAATAGTTGAAATGCCAAACTCTATAGCCTATGCTACTTTCCTACACACACAAACACAAACAAACTTAAGCCTTTTTAAAATATTGTACTAGGCTGAGTTCACAACCTGGGTACATACAGTCTCTTTGGTTTCTTACTTAAGGCTGGCAATGTACCACTTGAGCCACAGCTCCACTTCTAGCTTTTTGTTGGCTAACTAGAGATAAAAGTCTCATGGAGCCGGGCGTTGGTGGCTCACACCTAAAATCCTAGCTACTCAGGAGGTTGAGATCTGAGGACCATAGTTCAAAGCCAGCCCAGGCAGGAAAGGCTGTGAGACTCATATCTCCACCACCAGGAAACCAGAAGTGGTGCTGTGGCTCAAGTGGTAGAGAACTAGCCTTGAGCTGAAGAGCTGAGGGACAGTGTCCAGTGTCCAGGCCCAGAAATCAAGCCCCACGACCAACCAAAAGTCTCTTGGACTTTCCTGCTCAGGATGGCCTCACACAACAATCCTAAAATCTCACCATCCTGAGTAGTTAGAATTATAGGCATGAGCCACTGGAACTCTGGCTTGCCTTTCCCATCTTAACTAAGAACTTACCAATCATTGTGATGGTAACTTAGGGCAATGAAGATGCAATGGCAAAACCACTGAAACTAATTTTTCCTTCAACACAGTTTTTTTTATCCTTGTTTTTGTGCTAGTGCAAGAGCTTGAATTCAAGGCCTCACGCTCCCCCTTAGTTTTATTTTCTCAAGGCTGGCGTTCTATTGTTTGACAGTTTCACTTCCAGCTTTTTATAGGTTAATTAAGACTCTGGGATTTGTTTGTTGAGGCTGGCCTCAAACTGTGATCCTCAAATCTCAGCCTCCTCAGTATGAAGGATTATTGGTGCGAGCCACCAGTGCTTATCTCACAATCTCTTTTTCTTTCTTTTTTTTTGGGGGGGATCCAGTTGTGGGGCCTGAACTCTGGGCCTGGGCGCTGTCCCTCAGCTCTTCAGCTCAAGGCTAGCACTCTACCACTTGAGCCACAGCGCCACTTA
>NW_012267437.1:292926-301321 GCF_000151885.1 Dipodomys ordii
TGGGGCCTGAACTCTGGGCCTGGGCACTGTCCCTCAGCTCTTCAGCTCAAGGCTAGCACTCTACCACTTGAGCCACAGCGCCACTTCAGGCTTTTTTCTTTTTGCTTATGTGGTGCTAAGGAATAGAACCCAGGGCCTCATGCATTGCAAGGCAAGCGCTCTACCACTGAGCCATCTTCCCAGCCCCTCTATTTAACATTTTATTTGATTTTTGGGGGTTTGTCAGCCAGGGCGCTTGAACTCTGGGCCTGGGCACTGTCCCTCAGCTCTTCAGCCCAAGTTGAGTACTCTACTACTTGAGCCACAGCTTCACTTCCAGTTTTCTGGTGGTTACCTGGAGATAAGAGTCTCACAGACTTTCTTCCCTGGGTTAGTTTTGAACCATGATCCTCAGATCTCAGCCTCTTGAGTAGCTAGGATTACAGATGTGAGACACAAGCACCTGGCTTTGTTTTTGTTTTTTAACTGTTTTTGTTCCAGCACTGGGGCTTGAACTCAGGGCTTGAACCCTAACTCTTAGCTCTTTACTCAAGGCTGGTGCTCTACCACATGAACCACATCTTTACTTCTGGCATTTCAGTGGTTAATTGGAGATATGTCCCATGGACTTTCTTGACTAGGCTAACTTCAAATCTCAATCCTCAAAGTTCAACCTCTTGAGTAGCTCACAGGAGTGGGTTTCATTATGGGAAAAACAATTAATCATACATAGACTGTAACTTAAACCTCCAAGACAACATTATCCAGTTTCAAATATTATCAATGTTGATATTTTTGTTTCATTTACCTTGTCCTTCCTTTTTGTATATTTTTATTGTGGTAAAAATGCACAAAAGTTACGATTTTAAAGTACATAATTCAAGCTGGGTGCCAGTGGCTCATGCCTGTAATCCTAGGTACTCAGGAGGCTGAGATATGAGGATCATGGGTCAAAGCCAACCAGGGCAGGAGGAAGTCTGTGAAACTCTGATCTCCAATTAACTAGCAGAAAACCGGAAGTGAAGCTCTGGCTCAAGTGGGAGAGCACTCTCCTTGAGCTGAAGGGGTCAGGGACAATGCCCAGGCCGAGATTTCAAGCCCCATGACTGACAAATAATAACAACAATAAGTATAACAACAATATAATAAAGTACACAACTCAGCCATGCCAATAATAATCACATTTCTAGAACTTTATCATTTTGCAAAATTCAAGCTATTAATTGAACCACAGCCCTTTTCTCCTCAGCAGCCTCTGGTAACCACCATTTTATTTTGTTTTTATGCATTTGATTACTTTGCATATCTCACATCTATTTTCTTTTATTTGCCAGTCCTGGAGTTTGAACTCATTTTTTTTTGGGGGGGGTCCGGTCATGGGGCTTGAACTCTGGGCTTGGGAGCTCTCCCTCAGCTCTTCAGCTCAAGGTTAGTGCTCTACCACTTGAGCCACAGCGCCAAAATTGGACCAAGTGTTCCAATTTTTCCACATCTTTAACAAGACTTATTTTCTGTATTCATTTAATAGAATAGTACCTATACCAAAGAATGTAAAGTGATAGCTCATAGTGGTTTTTTCATTTGTACCACTCTGATGATTAGTAATGTTGAACATCTTTTCATATGCTTATTGAGAAATTCCAGACATCAAATCACTTCAAATATAAATACTTCATTATTTCTTACAGACAGGTCTTAAAAATAGCATAACCAGCTGAGTGCTAGTGGCTCATGTCTACAATCTTAGCTACTCAGAAGGCTGAGATCCAGAGGTTTGCTGTTTGAGTCAAGTCCAGATAGAAAAGTCCACAAGATTCCATCTCCAAAATCAGCAAAAAGCTGGTCTGGAGATGTAGCTCAAGTGGTAGGGTACCAACCAAGTAAGCACAATGCCCTGAGTTTAAACCACAACAGTAGAAAAAAATAATCAGCACACCTATAATACCATTACTAGAATCAACTAAATTAATATTGATTAAAATTATTATTAAGTAGCTCCACAAAGAGGCTTAAATTCTATAAGATAGGTTATAAGTACAATGCGCTAAACAATAATTTTTTCTGTGTATCAGTCCTGGGGCTGAACTCAGGGCCTAAATGCTGTCCCTGAGATTCTGTGTTCAAAGCTACTGCTCTACCACTTGAGCCACGGTTCTATTTCCAGCTTTTTGAAGAGAAGAGTGTCACAGACTTTCCTATCTAGGCTGATTTCAAACCATGATTCTCAGATCTCAGCCTCCTAAGTGTCTATTATTACAGATGTGAGCCACCAATGCCCAGGTCCTCCTCCATTTTTAAATAATCATCAGAATTATATAGATTATTTAACAAATGGCATCACTGGAAAAGTATATGAGAAGAAAAAAGAACAGCTCCATACTTCACAATTCAACTAGAACAACCATAAAAACTGCTTAATAGGGGCTGGGAAGGTGGCTCAGTGGTAGAGCACTTGCCTTGCAATGCATGAGGCCCTGGGTTCGATTCCTTAGCACCACATAAGGAAAAAGTCGGAAGTGGCGCTGTGGCTCAAGTGTTAGAGCGCTAGCCTTGAGCTGAAGAGCTGAGGGACAGCGCCCAGGCCCAGAGTTCAGCCCTCACAACCACCACCACCTCCACCAACAACAACAACAAACATAGATAGATAGATTATACAACAAATGATATAAGCAAAGAATTATATGAGAAGAAAAAAAAAGATTCCTTTTTTTTTGTTGGTCATGGGGCTTGAACTCTGGGCCTGGGCACTGTCCCTGAGCGTTCAGCTCAAGGCTAGCACTCTACCACTTGAGCCACAGCATGATTTCTGGTTTTCTGGTGGTTTATTGGAGATCAGAGTCTCACAGACTTTCCTGCCCAGGCTGGCTTTGAACCACGATCCTGAGTAGCTAGGATTACAGGCATGATCCACCGGTGCCTGGCTTAGGATTCATTCATTATAATTCAACAAGAACAACCATAAAAACACTTAAGACACTACAAGGGAAATTTAATACAATCTCAGACAGACCAGGGAAGGATTAAGGACAGTTATTATATGTTCCATAACTTTGGGCCAATAATTGACACATACAAGAGTAGTCCTACAAGGTTATGATTGTTATTTGCCCAGTGATGTAATAGCTGCCTTGACTTCCTAGCTCAGTCAACTATTCATCAGTTTGTGGCAATGCTGATATAAACATCACTACAAACATTTATCTACTGTAAAGCAGTATTCTGTACTACACCAGCTACAGTCTCCTACAGCTTGTGTTTATCATATCTCCATTGTATTACTATTTTCTCTGTGCTTGATACAATCTCATGTTATTCCATTCATCATGGCCCTATGTCATTTATACACATATAGCCTAGGGGTTATTCCATCTTGGTTATAATAAAGTGTGTGAGACTCTTATCTACAAGGAACCACCAAAAAGCCAGAAGTGGAACTGTGACTCAAGTGGTAGAGCACTAAAGTTGAGATAAAAAGCTCAGAGATAGCACCTGGGCTCTGGAGTTCTAGGCCCAGGATTGGTACCAAAAAAAAAAAAGAAGAAGAAGAAGAAAAAGAAAGAAAAAATTGAGGCCCTGACTTCAATTCCCAGAACTGTCAAAAAAAAAAAAGAGTGAAAATAAAGAAGCAAGGAAATGGGAGCAACCTCATACATGTGTGGGAATGTAAATAAGTTCAGCCACTATGGAAATCAACATGAAGGTTCTGCAGAAAATTATAATAAGAAATAGAGGTGTGGTTCAAATGGTAGAATGCCAGCCTTGAGTGAAAAAGCCAAAGAAGAGCACAAGGCTCTGAGGTCAAGCTCTAGCACCAGCACACACACACACAAAAAAAAAACAAAAATAAAAACTAAACTAAAAGCAATCCTTCCTTATGACCCTTCTATGCCATTCCTGGCTATATACCTGAAGGAATGCATGTAAGCATACACTAGAGAGACACCTTCATACCCATGTTTACTACAGCATTCCTCACAATAGTCAAACCATGGAATCAGCATAGGTAGCCATCAGTAGATAAAACAATAAAGAAAACGTAATATACACATACAGCTACAAAGAAGAATGAAATTATGACATCTGCAGGAATATGGATAGAACCAGAGATCATCATATTTACTGGAAGACCAAGCCATTCCTCAGGAAGACAAATGTTTCCTCTCATTTGTGGAATCTAGACAAAAATAAAGACATGGGCTGGGAAGGTGGCTCAGTGGTAGAGCGCTTGCCTTGCATGCTCAAGACCCTGGGTTCGATTCCTCAGCACCACATAAGCAAACAGAAAAAAGCCGGAAGTGGCGCTGTGGCTCAAGTGGTAGAGCGTTAGCCTTGAGCTGAAGAGCTGAGGGACAGCGTCCAGGCCCAGAGTTCAGGCCCCACGACCGGACCCAAAAAATAAAAAAATAAAAAAATAAAGACATGAGCCAGGCACCTGTGGCTCATACCTATAATCTTAGCTACTCAGGAAGCTAAGATCTGAGGATCGCAGTTCAAAGCCAGATCAGACAGGAAAGTCCAAAAGACTTTATCTCCAATACACTACCAACAAAGCTAGAAGTAGCATTGTGGCTCAAGTGGTAGGGCACTGGCCTTGAGCAAAAAGAAGCTCAGGGACAGCACTTAGACCCTGAGTGTAAGCCCCAGGACTGGCAGCAAAAGTAAATACATAAAAAATAAAAACATAAGCTGGGCACCTGTGGCTCACACCTATAAACCTATTCTCAGAAGATTGCAGTTCAATGCCAGCCTGGGCAAGAAAGTTCATAAGACTCTTATCTCCAATTAACCACCAGAGAACCAGAAGTGGTGCTGTGGCTCAAAGTAGGAGAGTGATACCTTGAGCAACAAAGCTCAGGGACAGTACCCAGGCGAGTTCAAGCCCCATGACCAACAACAACCAAGAAAAGGCTAAAAGCATAGGTATGCTTCAAGTGGTAGATGGCTAATCTTGAGCAAAAAGGCTCAGGGGCATCACTCAGGCCCTGAGTTCAGGTCCTAGGATAGGCACAAAATAAATACATGAAAGTCGAAGAGAATTATTTGAGTATGAGGAAGAAAAGGTAATTGAGGGTATATATGATGGAAGTATGAAAATGTTATAAAACCCATTATTTTGCATAATTAATATACTCTAGTAAAAATTACAGGTGAATAAGAAAACATACATGGAGGATCAAACAATATAGGGACTTTACAGTAAAAAGAACAATTTCTTTTCTTTTTTTTGATCGGTCATGGGGCTTGAACTCTGGGCCTGAGCACTGTCCCTGCGCTCTTCAGCTCAAGGCAAGCACTCTACCGCTTGAGCCACAGCGCCACTTCCAGTTTTCTAGTGGTTTATTGGAGATAAGAGTCTCACAGACTTTCCTGCCCGGGCTGGCTTTGAACCACAATCCTCAGATCTCAGCCTCCTGAGTAGCTAGAATTACAGGTATGAGCCACCGGCACCCGGCAAAAGAATCACTTTTAAATCATTCTTTGGAAGTGCCAGTCTAGCCCTTCCACTGAAGAAACTGATTCAGAAGGTTTATAGTCAGGTTAGAATCTATTTTTAACAAAAACTCCATACAATCCTCATGATTAGAGAAATTTAAATTTTTTAGATGGATCACATAGCCTAACAACTTATTAGCAAAATACAACATAGTGGAACATAGATATCAAATCTTGTGCAGGGCAAAGAGTAATAGACTTCAATAGCTACTATTGAGGAATGCTGAATTAGGGACATTAAGGCATGGGAACCATGAGCCAGGAGCTAAGAATAAACAGTGTAGTAATAGGTAATTTAAGCTTTCTGTTTCCCCCATTAGATTAAAGCAGCTAACCATGTTTTTAGCCTTGCCTTAATGATTTTCTTGGAGGTTTGCAGACATACATTCTGGGAAAATATCTCAAGAAAAAAATTTGGTAAAAATCATTTTTGGACTAAAAGGAGACTTTGTTGAACAAAAATAAATATATCATAGAGATGGGCAAATATAAACATATATCTCCTAAAAGAAGCACCTGACAGTCTCACACTTACATCACACCTATGTTAATTACAGAGACTTGGCCTCTGGGAGTCTGAAACTTACCAGTCCTAAGAAAAGATGCAAGTAAAAGAAGGTGGTCAAGACAAATGAGGGTAGCTGGAAAACAGTATGCACAGAGAAAAGGACCTACAGATTTTTTTTTTTTTGTCGGTCGTGGGGCTTGAACTCTAGGCTTCGGTGCTGTCCCTCAGCTCTTTAGCTCAGGGAAGTGCTCTACCACTTCAGCCACAGTACCACTTTGTTTTCTAGTGGCTTATTGGAGGTTAAGAGTCTCACAGACTTTCCTGCCAGGGCTGGCTTTGAACCGTGATCCTCTGATCTCAGCCTCCTGAGTAGCTAGAATTACAGGTATGAGCCACCAGCACCCAGCTCCCAAAGATCTTTTACACTGACATAAGAGCCTTATAAACATGCCTTACACAAAGGATTCAGTGGACTTTTTAAGTGCAACCCATGTCTCCAGCTTACTGAAATGTGCTTTGCTTCCTGCTTTTCTGAATAAAGTGTCTATAAACAGCAGGGCACTGGTGATTCATAACTGTAATTCTAGCTACTCAGGAGGCTGAGATCTGAGGACTGCAGTTTAAATCCAACCCAGGCAGGAAAGTCCATGAGACTCTTATCTCCAATTAATCATTAAGAAGCCAGAAGTAGACCTGTGGCTCAAGTGATAGAAAGCTAGCCTTAAGCAAAAAAGGTAAGAGACAGTACTCAGGCTCTGAGCTCAAGCCTCAGAACCCAGCATTAAAAACAAAAAACAAAACAAAAAAACAAAACAAAAAAACCTTTTATATATGCCTTACCTAATAAGATACATCCTTAAATTCTTTTCTATCATGGTATTACTAACTTGATCAACCTAGCTGTCATGATCAGAGCACCCTAGGTCACAAGCTCAGCAGCCCAAGGTGAGGTACACATTCTCTAGGAACCTTGAAGGGTTTGAACTGATCCTGTGTCCAGTGACACAAAGATCCTCAGAACAGTGGGCACTCTGGCTCCATTTCCAAATGTAAGGACTGCTATCATCTATAAGCACAAGATCTTCCTGGGTCTGGCTCAAACTGGTGCAGTTTAGTTGTTGACTTTGCAATCTTCTAGGAGAGTGAAATATTTTAGGGGAGATTAATCCATAATGTATTCAAACAACGAATCAAAAAATTTAGAGAAAGTGTTGGTGAGATTCTGAACAACCTTCTATAGCTTTCAATTAATGGCTCTCTAGTCAGTTCAATTTATATGAGCTGAGAGCCTACTGAGTGCTAGGATGTAAGAGTAAGAGACAACACAAGTGAGAAGCGATGAGCACAGGATGTCATGGGAACACAGAAGAAAGACAGGGCATTGCCGTGTGTGTGTGTGTGTGTGTGTGTGTGTGTGTGTGTGTGTGTGTGTGTGTGTGTGTGTGTGTGTGTGTTGTGGGACTTGAATTCAGAGAATGAGCACTATCCCTGAGTTTTTGTGCTGAAGGCTAGTGCTCTAACACTAGAAATACAGCTCCACTTCTGGCTTTCTAATGACTCATTTAAGATAAGAGTTTCAGATTTTCCTGCCTGTGCTGGCTTTGAATCGCTGTCTTCAGATCTCAGGCTCCTGAGTAGCTAGGAGAAGGCTGGAGTGTGTGTGTGTGTGTGTGTTGCTAGGGACGGAACCCAGGGCCTTGCACATGCTAGGCAAGCACTTTACCACTGATCTATGTCCACAGATCAAGGCTGAATTAAAAAAAAATCTGTTCTGGTCATTGCTGTATTTCTAGTACAAAGAATACTGGCACAGGGCAGGCAATGCATGAACTGCTTCATCTTTCAACTGGTGTTTTACTATGTAAGGCACTGATTTAGGTGTGGAGATACAGCAGAGGATGAAAGACAAAATCCCTGTTCTCATGGGGCTCACAGTATAGTCACTGGACTAGAAATTTTAAGGTATGTTTTATTATCCTTCTAACCCTGTGAAATGGGTGTTCTATAATTAAAATAAAGTTGGGGCTGGGAAGGTAGCTCAGTGGTAGAGTGCTTGCCTTGCATGCATGAGGCCCTGGGTTCGATTCCTCAACACCACATAAGCAGAAAAAGCTGGAAGTGGTGCTGTGGCTCAAGTGGTAGAGCGCTGGCCTTGAGCTGAAGAGCTGAGGGACAGAGTTCAGGCACCATAACTGGCAAAGAAAAAAATAAAGTTTGCTATGTGCCTCCAATCATATAAAACAATATTTACCAAATGAACTTCAGAAAATGGAAATAAGAGATTTTTTTTCTTTAAAAAAAAATGGGGCCAGGGCTGGGAAAGTGGCTCAGTGGTAGAGTGCTTGCCTTGCATGCCTGAGGCCCTGGGTTCAATTCCTCAGCACCACATAAGCAAAAAGAAAAAAGCCGGAAGTG
>NW_012267437.1:304486-310066 GCF_000151885.1 Dipodomys ordii
GATTCCTCAGCACCACATAAGCAAAAAGAAAAAAGCCGGAAGTGGCGCTGTGGCTCAAGCGGTAGAGCGCTAGCCTTGAGCTGAAGAGCTGAGGGACAGTGCCCAGGCCCAGAGGTCAGGCTCCACAATTGGATCAAATATGTTGTTTTTAAATAAAGGCAAGTGGAAAACAGGGCACTCACTCGTCTCAGATCAATTCACAAGTAATACAACACTCACTAGGCCATAAAGAACAAGTATGTTATGGTCCTTATTAGTGACATAATTATGGTAGTCATCTGTGTCTTATGCACCCTGCCTGGACCATATGAACAGCTTAATACATATTTGTTATTCAAATTAACTTCAAACCAAAGGCAATACTTAACTTCCTCCATTATTTCCCATATGGAATAGGAGCCTTGCCACCACCTATCATGTTAATTACACCAAGTTGGTATCTGACTCAGGCAGGGTTCTGTGTTCTACCTTCACTTGATCTCAATCTCACAGCAAAGAGAAATCAGACATTACATAGATGCATTACATTATATTAATTCAGGAAGGGGTGATTATACCTAACTGCTTTAGCAGGGTAAGTTACTCCAGTTAAGGATGCCTTCCATATCAACTACAAGACTTCTGTGTGTTGAAGTATAATTACTAAATAGTCTGAAACTACTAAGGATGTAACATGCATCACTACACTCTGTGTAGTTCAACAAATAACCACTAAGACACAAAATTGATCATCACAAAACTAACATATAAAAAGAAGGGCAGCAAAAAACAAAACAAAACAAAAAAACCCTTAAGGCCAATTCAAAGCAATACAGATAAAATGACCTTGCCTCTTAACTGTAGGGATGTCAATCAAGCACATGCACAAACATGGTAGTGCCTAGCTATCAGAAATACAACACATAAACCACACAAGCAGGAGATAGTAGAAAACTGATTCATGGTTTGATTCCAGTCTGGGCAAAAACATGAAACCCTATCTCCATACAAACTAAAAGCAAAAGAATTGGACAAGTCTTAAGTACTACTGCACTTCCCTAGCATGTACAAGGCCCCGATTTTAATCCCTCATACTGACCTCCAAAATAATTAATGAAATACCTGGCACATAAACTCGGGGGCAAAGTTAGGAAATAAATCACAATCTGCTCTGAAGAGATCATCTCTTCAGAGGTCCTCACAAATAATTTGAGACCAGGTTTTGAAATATAGACTTGCTTTTTCTTCCAAAAACTGTCAGGATTCACAGGTCAGGATGGAAAGTATCCTTAGGAATAAAATAACAGAAGTCCAAAAAGAGCTTCTGGATTATGCAATAAAGAAGATAGGAATGTGGATAGAGAAAAGTTTCAGAAATTTCTAAGTCCTTGAACTAAGGGCTGTAAATGCTTACAAGGAGTTAAGTAACTAACATGAATGAATGAAGAGTAACAAGATAAACCTACTAGCAGAAATGTAATTTCTAAACTAAAGTATGCTGTCAAGATATTAAAATTATATGCATGCAAAATACTGATGCTTATACATTCAATTAAAAGGACAAGTTAAGCTGGGTGCCAATGGCTCATGCCTATAATCCTAACTATTCAGGAAGCTGAGATTTTAGGATTGTGGTTTGAGGCCAGACAGGACAAAAAAAATCCTCCCAAAACTCTTCATTTTGCCACTCCTGGAGCTTGGACTCAGGGCCTGGGCATTGTCCCTGAGCTTCTTTTGCTCAAGGTTAGCCCTCTACCACTTAAGCTACTGTGCCACGCCCAGCTTTTGCTGTGTATATGGTACTAAGGAATCAAACCAAGGGCTTCATGCATGCTACACAAGTACTCTACCACTAAGCCATATTCCCAGCCCAAGAGATTTATGTTATAATGTGCAGTACAAAGTTTTACATGTGTAGTGGTAGGGACTGAACTCAGGGACCCACACTAACTACATCCCCAGACCTGCAGTAACAAAATTTAGTCTTCTATTTTTGTAGAATTCTAGCATTTCAATGACATCATGCCTCATTTTCCATACCACAGCTTGTCAACTCAGTATATCCACTGTCACTCTTCATTCACATGATGAACAATGAGTAAGGCTAAATTGAACAATATTCGTTCATTTTCATAAAACATGGCAGCGAGCTCTTTCTGGAATTCAACAGTAAACTCCACAATTGTGGGAACATAATTCAAGCCATCACTTTCATTTCTTGGAAACCAATTTCAGCAAAGGAAAGTGAGCCAGTTCATCTCTTGCCAAATGAGTTTCTCCACAGCATAATTTGACTAGGAACAAGCAAATACAATCATACATTTGTGAAGGTATTTCTGAATAACCCTGCTTAAAAAAAGAAAACTCAAAGTGCCTAGATGAGTTGGGAAGCCAACCAAACTAATCAAATATTTTATTTCAACCCTTGTATGTTGAGGACTACAAGTCATTTTTCAGTATCTCAGAGTACTGTATCTAAACTATGCCAGTCAACCTCCATATAATATTACAGTTTATTCCTAGAACATGTGCCTAATAATTCACAACTCTGTTTGGTGAACATCACAATGCTAATTACTAGTTCCTCACCTGAATCATTTGGATTTTTTTTTAGCACAAAGTGAATTCTGAAGAGGAATACAACAAATGCTACAAGTTTAGGTGCTTGGAAAGTGTTGTTTGCTTTAAGCATAACCTTCCTAAATTCAATAATGACACTACTGTAGGAGGAGTACCTGTAGTCACATTTTCTTTTTTTTTTTTTTGCGTGTATGCTAGTACTGGGGTTTCAACTCAGGGCCTGAAAAATGTTCAACTTTTTATTATTTTTTTTTCTTTGGGTCCGGTCGTGGGGCCTGAACTCTGGGCCTGGGTGTTGTCCCTCAGCTCTTCAGCTCAAGGCTAGCGATCTACAACTTGAGCCACAGCGCCACTTCCGGCTTTTTTCTTTTTGCTTACGTGGTGCTGAGGAATCCAACCCAGGGCCTCATGCATGCAAGGCAAGCGCTCTACCACTGAGCCACCTTCCCAGCCCTGTTCCTCAACTTTTTTGCTCAAAGCTGAAGCTCCACCAATTCAGCCACAGTTCCACTTCTGGCTTTTAGGTGGTAAATTGGAGAAAAGAGAGTCATGGATTTTCTTGCCTGGGCTGGCTTTGAGCCACCATTAGATCTTAGCCTCCTGAGTAGCTAGGTTACAGGACCAGTGCCCAGCTGTGTTTATTAACTTTGACCAGTCAGTATTTAAAAAAAAAACAGAATATGACCAAGAATATAGCTCAGTAGTATTTGCCTAGCATGTGCCAGGCCTGGAGTCTGTAAAAAGAGAAGCAGAGAAAGGAAAAAAATTCACAGACTTTTCTAAACACTCAATATCCGGCATTTCCAGGTGAGCCCAATAGGTTGCAATTCCACAAGTCAGACTGCATCATAATCTTATCACATGAATTACACTGAAGTACAGTGTTTCACAAGGTTAGCATAAATCAGAATCAGACCGATGTGAGCACCAGTGGCTCACACCTGTACTCTGAGCTACTCTGGAGGCTGAGATATGAGAATTCATATTCCAAGCCAGGCAGGGCAGTGAAGTCCGTAAGACTATCTTCAATTAATCCCCAAAAAACTGGAAATGGAGCTGTGGCCTAAAGTGGTAGAGTACTAGTCTTGGGCAGAAAAGCTCAGGGACAGTGTCCAGGCTGAGTTCAAGCCCCACAACCAACCAAAAGGAAAAAAAAAAAAAAACCAGGCTGATGTGCCTCAACCTGTCTTTGGTTGGGTAGATCTGAATTCATGTCTTCATAGGCAGCCATCAAGTTGTCAGGTGGGACTGTAGTTGCATTAAGGCTTCACTGGGGAAGGATCCAATTCCAAGCTCACTTATGGCAATTGGTAGGATTCAGCTCATTGCAGGGCACTGGACTGAGGGCCTGAGATCCTCACTAGCAGTTGATAGGAAGTTTTACTCAATCTCAGAGCCTGAGAATTTTCTTTCTTCTTTTGGGGGGGGTCCAGTTGTGGGGCCTGAACTCTGGGCTGGGCGCTGTCCCTCAGCTCTTCAGATCAAGGCTAGTGCTCTACCACTTGAGCCACAGCGCCACTTCTGGCTTTTTTTTTCCTGCTTATGTGGTGCTGAGGAATCGAACCCAGAGCCTCAGGCATGCAAGGCAAGCGCTCTACCACTGAGCCACCTTCCCAGCCCCAAGCCTGAGAATTTTCATTTCTCACAATGCCACACCTCTGTTGCTCATAGACCATACTATGAGAACCAGAGGTTACACACATGGATAAGTATACAGCTATGTGGATGTTCTTTACATCTGTTGTAACATGCTATCTAAAAATCTCACAAATTGAATTTCTGGACCCAATTTGTCCCAAAAATGTTCAGCCACCAATCTATAACATCCTGATTTCCTATCTTTAAAATGCTTATGATGTAGTTTCTGCAATACTCAGCAGAAACTCTTTAATAAAACTACCTACAAAAGGCTTCCAAGACCTGACAAATTTTTCCTCTAACATATCATTTCCTATCATGGCATCATCATTCATTCTATCTGGACTAAAAAACTATAAATTCCAAACCTGTCTTCAATTCTCTTCTTTTCAGCACTCACCATTTTTTTTTTTGTCAGTCATGGGGCTTGAACTCTGGGCTTGGGTGCTGTCTTTGTACTCTTCAGCTCAAAGCGAGCACTCTACCGCTTAAGACACAGCACCAATTCCAGTTTTCTAGCGGTTTATTGGAGATAAGAGTCTCATGAGGGGCTGGGAAGATGGCTCAGTGGTAGAGCGCTTGCCTTGCATGCCTGAGGCCCTGGGTTCGATTCCTCAGCACCACATAAGCAAAATGAAAAAAAAAAGCCGGAAGTGGTGCTGTGGCTCAAGTGGTAGAGCGCTAGCCTTGAGCTGAAGAGCCGAGGGACAGGGCCCAGGCCCAGAGTTCAGGCCCCATGATCGGACCCAAAAAAAAAAAAAAAGAGTTTCATGAATTTTCCTGCCCAGGCTGGCTTTGAACCGCGATCCTCAGATCTCAGCCTCCTGAGTAGCTAGGATTACAGGCCTAAGCCACCAGCGCCCAGCTGTACTCACCAATTTTTTTGTGCTCAGCTTGCTATTTCTTACAATGGCTTTTTTAATGGCTTACTTTTAAGTGATATCTTAAATTACAATATTTCAGGAGACACAGTTTATTTCTATGGGTAGGAAAATTTACCAATTCCACCAAGAAACAGGCTTGCTGCTGGTGTGTGTGTGTATTGGTCACGGGGCTAGAACTTAGGTTGCTGTCCCTGGGTTTTTTGCTTAAGGCTAGCCCTCTATCACTTCACTTCCAGTTTTCTAGTGGTTAATTGGAGATGTCTCATGAACTTTCCTGCCAAGACTGGCTTTGAAGTATGATCCTCAGATCTCAGCCTCCTGAGTAGCTGGGGTTACAGGACTAAGAGACAGTGCAGTGCCCAGCCCTGTTTTCCTTTAAATATCTTACTTTCTTGCTTTTTTTTCCTACTATGAATAGATGTGGGTACAAGAAGTACTTCAAGGGCTGGGAATGTGGCCTTGTGGTAGGACTAGCCTCGAGCAAAAAAAGAATCTCAGA